>NW_012147190.1:1225108-1229060 GCF_000956105.1 Propithecus coquereli | reverse complement strand
AGCCCTCCACCTTCCATGTAGCATCTTTCACTTAATCGCCCTGTTTTTAATAAAATACATGTGATATACTCTGTCCCTATGCTCAGCTGTGTTTCAAGTCCAGAACCCCTCAGTTTCAACATCTCTGGAGAGGACACGTTCAGTCTTCTGCTGGGATGAGGAAGGGCAAGTTGCCTAACTGCTCAGGCTGGGGCATAGGCTCTGAGGAACTATCTGTTCCTTAAGAAGACTTTAAATCCATCCTCCCATGTTCAGGTCAGTCTGTAGGGCCAGTTCAGCGTTGGAGGAAGAGAAACAGCATGAATGTGAGAAGCAACAGAGGGAAAATGCAAAGAGAAGAAGGGCTTGGAGGGGAGAGGAGGTAAGGAGGAGTCACCCAAACAAATCCCACTATCTCCTTGACAGCCCTCCCAGGGTCAGGCCCTGCCCAGTAAAAGAACTACCATCATGAAGAAACTCTCTCCAAAGCAACAAGAGTTTGAAAGCCCAGTCAATGTGGACCCCAACAGAAATCGACACCACAATATCCCAACCGGACTGGAGAATTAAGGCAGTCCCTCGAAATCAGCAGCAATGGGCTCTGACCTTCCAGATACCTAATGTGGCCGGTGGGGGGACAGGGAGAGGCAGAATGGGGCCGAGGAGGGTGTGGCTGTGTCCTCTTCCTCCCTGTTTCTCTGAGGAAATCTAATTTCTTTTCTGGGTTCTTTTCCCTGCCAGTATCCATTATTCTTGGGGAGGCCACAAAAACTTCACCTAATTTCTTTTTGTTTGGGTTCCCTGCCTTTATGTGCTTAGGCAGAAGCAGAATCTGAAATCCAGTTACCGTTATTCATTTGACTATTGTTTGAAAAGGCAAATAGATGGGTTCCAAACCCTATTATAGCCCGTCTATGTCTCCTGCAGCCTCGAGCCTGCTGGAACGCGCTGCATCACCCTCGCAGGACGGTTCACTGCTAATATTTACCAGGCGCCGTTCGCTGCCTAATCCTCTTACTCTCCAATGTGCTTCAGCCACTGCTGCAGCGTGAAAACGCCCCACCGTAACTACGTACTTAAGATCCTGTGTCCGCGGCCCTTCATTCTGGACTAGGAAAGGAGACCAAATAATGATCAGCTCACGAAATGAAATGCCCAGATTAGATCTCGTTCTTCCCAAGGCCCAGCCCCCAGAATTGCGGTGACTAATGCAGCAAATGGAGTGAAGCTCAGACAGTTGAGGCCCTGGGGGAAGCGCAGGCTTTGGCCACATGTCAGAGAGTCAGAAATCTGGGAAGGGGACCTGCTTGCAGCGGTCCTGCCCAGCACCAAAGCTTCATGGGGATGCTTGGAAAGCACGAGGGTGGTTTTCTCATCCAATTCTATCCGCAATGCCCTGGAGGAAAGCCATGACGGGGTTTCTAACCTACACCTGCTTCTAGTAATGGTGGCCTGGTTCCTCTGGAGCTGAACGCGATGCAGTCCTGGCTCAATACCTTACGGCAGAGTTAGAAATCAGGGTGGTGGTGACGGTGTAGAGAGGGAGGAAGGGCTTGAGAGGGAACTTCTAGAGTACTGGTAGGATTCTGCTTTTTATCTGGGCGTGGGTTCCTTAGGGTGCTCACTGTGTGCAAATCCATCAAGCTGCACATTTATGATATGTGCGCTTCTCTATACATGTATTATTCTTCAATAAAGTGTATTTTAAAACTTGTCAGTGACTTTTGCCTTTTCGGAGTCACAAAGCCCCTTGAGAATCTGATAAAGGATGTGGCCCTCTCCCCAGGAAAACTCACAAACCCCTAATTTTGCATCTAATCTGGGGAATTTCATCGACTCCCAGAAGTCGTGGACAGAAGAGAGAGGACCCACGGGCCCCCAGCGAAGATCCCCTGTCTTCCGGGGTTCTCTGCTTCCTCCCTTATTTTCGCTCCCATTTCTACTCCACTGCAGAGTTTCAGCCATGGTTCCTGCCAGCAGGCTGTCTGCGCAGCATCTCCACACTGCCAGCCTGGCCCATGTCTAGCCTCCTCTGTCCCCAGTCCATTCTGGGCACCACTGTTTTCATCACAACAGGCTTTTGCTCAAAACCTACACTGCTTTCCCGTGGCTAACTGGAACAAATGGGAACATGTCCTCCCAGAGCTGCAGAGATTCCATCACAACACCCTTCTTATTGATCCAACTCTATCTCGTACCCTTCTCTGATCCATAACCTGCAATTTTAGTGACATTCCCAGTATGTTAATTCATTCCTGTGTTTAAACATCCTACTTTCCTCAGCCAAAAATCCCTCTCCTCTCCTTTTGTGAAGCTCATAAAATACTACAGCTACAATCCTGTCTTCTCCAAAAACCCTTTCTTGACTATACCAACAAAGATCTCTCCCTCCTTTGAATTCTATGTCACTTTTCTCTCTACCCCTGATTTAACTACATGGTCCTATGTCATTCATTCATTCATTCATTCCACAGGAACTACCTGTTATTTTGTCTGAACTCCATTAGTTTTCGATTGCTGCTATAACTTAAGTACCAAAAACTTTGTGGTTTAAAACAGTTCCGTAGGTCAGATATCCATAGTGGTTCTCTCTGGGTGAAAATCAAGATATCAGCAGGGTTGTGCTCCTTTCCAGAGGCTCTAGGAAATAATCCATGTCCTTGCCTTTTCCAGCTGCTAGCGCTGCCTGAATGTCTTGGTCCCCTTCCTCTACCACCAAGGCCAGCAACAGTAGGTTGAGTTCTTCTCATGTGACATCACTCTGCCCTCCTCTTCTGCCTCTGTCTTCCCCTTTTTTAAAGACCCTTGTGATTACAGTGTGACCACCCAGATAATCCCAGATAATCTCCTTATTTTAAGGTCAGTTTATTAGCAACCTTACTTCCCCCTGCAACCTGACTCCCTCTTTACCATGTAAGCTTACATATTTATAGGTTCCAGTGATGATGACGTGAACATCTTTGGGGAACCATTATTCCATCCTACAACAAATTCTATAGCACTTTCTTTTCTACACCTGATCTTATCACATGGTCCCCTATGATTCATTCATTCGTTCATTCATTCTATAGTGAACATGTGTTTTGTGGTTAAACATCTAATTACCCCACTTCTACAGTAATATCCCAAATCTCCCTTTGGAAATCACTACCTCTCTCACTCTCAGGCAATATCACCTTACATGTGCTCAGGGGAGAAAAACCCACCTCAACGCCACCCCTGGCCACAGTGATTCTTTCAGGGATGGATATGTGACCCAATCAGAATCAGATATCAGTGGAACTGGTATGAAGGAGACACGTGTCTCCTTCTTTGCCACTGGACTTGAATTGAAAGATGAGCATCTGGAGGTGCCAGGAACACCGTGGGAAGCCTGGAAATGAAGCCATCACTAGGAAAGTCAGATCTGACAGAATATTAATGCCATCATTTGAGTCCCTAAATCAAACCACATCTGAAGTCAGAGCAGCCTCTGGGCTTTTAGGCTATGAGATTGATAAATGTCTTTTTTTATGAAACTAAGTTATATCTGTCACAACTCAAAGAGTTCTAGGTGAAATACATTCATTCATTCACTTGTTTATTCAACAAGTTTTCACTGCACACCTACTTTGTGTCAGGCACAGACAGACACGGTCCCTGCACTCATGGAGTTTACAATCTAGAGGGGAAGAATGGCAAAAGACCAATGAATTTCAATATGACATTGCTACTATGATGGAGATTATGAAAACTTTCAGAATAGATAGGTTACCTAAAATTTGGGGTCAAGGAAGCAATCAAGCAGACATAGTAGGATGAATAGGAGTTCGCCAGGCTAAGGTGGGAGAAAAGCAATGATACGTTGTGTTTCAGACAGAGGGAAGAGCATGGGCAAAAGCTGGAAGGCAAGAGACCCTCTTCTTGTTGTCCAACTCTCTAGTTACCTCTACCACCAAAACATAAACTCCTCAATGATTGTGCTTTGAACTCT
>NW_012147190.1:1167562-1224706 GCF_000956105.1 Propithecus coquereli | reverse complement strand
GTTATTATTAATATTATCACTATTTTACACATGGAGATTCCAAGGCAAAGAAAAGAACATGGCAGACACTTCCGGTTGACTAACCAGCAGTCACTCTCCCTGTTTCTTTCTTGCTAGAAGAACCTTAGTTTTGTTCAGGGGATCACATATTTCAGGGAGTGGGGTCCCTCTCTAGGCCCAGGAGTGAGTCCTGATTGTCCTGAACCAGTGGTAATCCCATTCACTTTGGTAACGATTATGTGTGTGAGGCCCAATTGTAGATAGTAAGACATGGAGAGAAGTCTGCTAGAAATCCTTGCTCACCGAAAGGAGATAAATGAGAGAGATTCCCTTGCTGCCTCTGGACGTTGTCATCTTTATGGGGTACTGAGAGCTGGGACAATCATCTTGCAACCATGAGAGAAGCCCTTTAAAAGCACAAGACAACAGACTAAGGATGGCAGCCTGGAAGGATAAAAAGAAACTGTGTCCTTAATGATGTTGCTGAGCTGCCAAATTAGCCAGCCCTGGCACTGCCTTCCCTCTGGCCTTTGTGTAATATGATATGCTGCATTTCTGTTAATCTAAGATGTCACCGCTTGTAAGACGAACCATTACATTGTGTCCAACTAAGAAAGAAAAAAATGCTGTCAAGTCAACCATGACACTATACTCTTTTATCACTTGGAATTTTTATTTTATACTTAATGAAAAAGTGCATTTAGATTTACCCCTAGATTTTTTATACCACATATCGCTCTTGCACATTTATATATATACATATATGTGTTATATCTGTAAGAAGTTAATTAGTCAAAGTATTCCTGAATCTGCTTTACATTGAGAGTCAAACTGTCCTGACTCACTTGTCCACTCTGAGTCATCAAAGCTCACGTTTTTCCACATATGATTGTCCTCTGTAGCATGAAGAGCCCCAGTGATGCAATGTTTCTTAAGATGGTGCCCCTCCGTAATCTCTGGGGTCGTTCCCAAGACACCATCAGCATTCTGCAGGCTTAATGCACAGGGACAGATGATGCTTAGCAACAGCAATTGCATGACATACCCAGTCTCAGAGATGTTAACTATATAAAAGCATGTACGTGTGTATATGCACACATGTGCATGCATCTTAGATTTTAAAAAAGGGATGATAAATTTTTATTATTGTTAAAACACTGCTAGTTTGCTTTCTGTTATTTGCAGACCAAACACTTCCTTTTTGATTCACCGTGGTCACCAGTAAGAATAAGTGTCAGAGCTAGGATTTGAACGTAGCATTCTAACTCCAGAGTAGGCTTCTGATCACTTCATTAAACAGATTTTGTTTTTTGATAAAGTGGCAGATATGATTTGTTGTTAGCAGCTCCCTGGAGTGTTGTGTTGAGGGGATTCTGAGGCCATGGTCTATTATCTATGACTGCCCTGGGATCCTGAGTGCTGCGTTGTATCATGCAAACCACATATTTACCTTTCTTAGATAACTGTCTCAACTCTCAGCTTTCATTCAAAGCTGTGGATTCCTACAGCTGGAACAGGACCAGCTTCAATCCAAACGCTTCAGGGCAAACAGACAGGACTGTCACAAAAGGCCATGCAGATCATGTGTTGTGCAGCTCCAGAGAGGACCGTTCACATGGTCCATGGTGTAAATGGCAGCCCCTGGTTTTGTGCAATACATAACCTGCACAATTGTACCTGGCCGGTCTTCAAACAGTAATTCTCTGTTTAAACATCATAGATGCAAACTTCACAACTAAGTGCAATTATTTATTCTGAAATTTTATATGCAGTGTGAAGGTCAAGTTATTTTTATGTCTAATTAAATTTCTTCTGTTTAAATTAAATTCTCTTCCTGGATGACACAGACTTAAGAATAATACAAAGCATTGAGTCTGGCTCTGTGGAGGCTCACTATTCATCAAACATAAGTGAATCATTAAAAATCTTTCATATATTTGAAGGCAATAAGTAAGTCTCCTATTTTCATTAGCTTCTCCAAGCTAAACAAACCCAATTTACTTAACAAGCTATTGCTATGGGTCGCGAACCAACTATACTAAGTACTTTGATTCATGATGTCATTTCATCCTCCCTGTAGCCCTGTGAGGTAGGTATGTCATTATTCCCATCTTGCAGATGAAGATTGTAGAGGTTAGGCATGTCGGTGCTGAAGTTAGACTACCTGGATCTAAGAAGCCAGCTCCCTGCGATCTTGGGCAAGCCTCTTAGTCCCTCTATGCTCCAGTTGCCTCAACTATGAAGTGGAAATACTGGCAGTGCCTACTTCATGGGCTTGCCCCGGTGTTTAGAGTACTCAGCATAATGTCTGGCACTTAATAAATAATCAACACTCTTGAAGATACTGTGATTATAGTTCTAACATCCCACGTGTGGGAAAGGACTGAGCAGGGACTTGAGCTCCAGGATGCCTTTCCCCATCCTGCCTTTCTAACTCTATCAGTGATTTGAGAAGGACTTTAGAGGCCCTGTCATCCAAGCTCCTTGTTTCACAGGCAAGGGACTCGGGGCCCACCAAGGATCCTTCTTGCACACCTTGCTAACAGGGAGAATGTGGCACCCAGGACAGCCACTCTCCCCTCTTGGCCACTGTTCCACCTGCTGTAGCACTTTGAACCTGATCTCCTGGTCTTCCCCCCTCTCTTTGGCGTGAATGGAGAGGTCTTTGACAAAAAAATATCCAACTTATAAAGGACAACTTGGAGCTATGTTCTGTTTGTGGCAAGAGCTCTTCCTCCCACAAGGCTGGGCTGACAGAAGTTCCAGGGAGTTCCCGGGCCCGGTACCTCAGTGCAGACCTGTTACCTCCCGCAACCCAGGAGCAAGTGCATGCTTGAAGCCCTACAGCAATCACAGGGCATCGTTGGCTTGTCCCTGGGGACTTCTTGTGTGAATTAGTGGCTGCTATTAAAAATGAAATCCAAGATAATAAATCTTCCTAAAGGGCTCAGATGTCTTTAATCGTGGTTTTATCTTCTCCCCCAGGCCCAGGGACTTCTAATGGCTTCCAGCTCACATCCTGGATGAATTATTGTTGGAGGAGTGTGTGCACTCCGTGAAAATAAACTAGCAGGAAGACTCATTTACTCTTTAATTCACTCTATCCAAAAATAATTTCCTTCTTGAGAAACATTTTTCAAATAGAGAAGTGAATGCTGATTAACCCCTTGTGCCTCGTACCAAAAAAAGTCACACACACAGTTGGATTTACGACCTGTTGATTTATGGAGTACAGTAACGTGAACTTGAATCATCTGTAACCTTTGACAAGTTTTTTCCTACCCTGGGCTCCATTTATTCATCTGTAAAATGAGGAAAATAATATCTACCTCACGTGGCTGCTGTGAGGATTCGTGTAAATAAACTACCAAGTTCAGCATATAGTAGTAAGTGTCAGGTCTTTGGAAAGGCTAATATTTTATAATGCTACCAAAAGTTGTTTATAAACTGAGTTTGGAAAGTCCATCCTGTTTTCCTGTTGATTTACATGATTTCAAAATGAGGCACTTGCTCTTTTTCCTTTACTTCTCCCTGATCTATAGCAGACAATGGCTCCAAACTCTGGTTTTTCACCTCTGTCTGCCTTCTGTCGGATACCCATGATCTATAAGCAAATTCTTAAACACCCCAGGGCATTACTGCTTAGAGAATACTGTGTTGAAGCAATGCAGTTGCCTATAAAGTGAATAATCGCCTCTTAATCGATCTGGTTTGTAAGTTGGTATATTGAGTTTCCATAAGTTGAACCCACACTGTGGGGGTTGCTCCACATCAATTTCCCCAGCAACCTCATTTGGTGAAAAAGAAATTAGGTGGACTTCCTTATACTGCAAGGAAGGGAAGGATGAAGTTGTTCCCCCTACACGCACGCTGCTTTCTATAGAATAGGTTGCTGTTGTTGTTTAAAGACGTAATTTTTTAAAAGCAGTTTTAGGTTCGCAGCAAAATTTAAAGGAAGGTATGGAGATATCCCATTGTCAACATCACCCATCCGAGTGGTACGTTTGTTACAACTGGTGAACCTACATTGACATATCATCACCCAAATTTTACGGTTTATAGAGTAGTCCCCCCACACCCCTGGGGCATATGTTCCAAGACCCACAGGGCATGCCTAAAGCCTCAGATAGTCCTGAACCCCATATATACTACAATTTTTCCATCTGATAGTGACTAGGGACGGGGAGTGTAGACAACCTGGAGAATCTGGATAAAGGGAGGATTAAGTCCCAGGCAGGAAGGATGGGGCAGGATGGCTCAAGATTTCATCACGCCACTCAGAATGGCATGAAATTTAAAACTTCTGAATTGTTTATTTCCAGAATTATCTATGGTTGACCACAGGTAGCTGAAACCCCAGAAAGTGAGATCACGGATAAAGGGGACTACTGTATTAGGGTTTGCACTTGGTGCTGGACGTTCTGTGGGCTTGGACAAACATATACTAACCTGAATCCACCGTTAGAGTGTCACACAGAACAGTTTTGCTGCCCTAGAAGTCCGCTGTGCTCTGCTATTCATCACTCTCTCCCTGCTCACCCTTAGCTACCACTGGTCTTTTGGCTGTCTGCATAGTTTTGTGAGGGTTTTTTTCCCCATAATTCCTTCCGCTTCCTGCACCTGGAAGAGGAAAGGGCATGAGGGCAGGGTTCCCCCAGCCCTGTGGTGAGGGAGGACTTGGAAGGTGAATGTGGGTACTTGGGAGTGGGGCTGGCTGTTGGGGTGGGGGTGGTCTGAGCTTCTGAACCAGAGCCTGGGTTTGGGTGGAGAGGGAGCCATTGATGGGAAGGGCCCCTTGTCCAGATGGTCACCATGCTTCTTCCCAGCCCCCTTCCCTCATGCGGTACCCACAGGGCTACCGCGACCCCATCAAGAAGAAACCAGAACCCAGAGGGACTCCAGCCAAGGGCATCATGACTTCCTACTCAGCTCTGAGGGGATGAGTCATCCTCTGGTTTCTACATTGATTAAAAGATGAATATGAATAAGTGCTCCCTCAGGGAAGCCATGGAGCCCGAAGATGAAATCTTAGCTATTATTCATCAGTTTAATATCTACCTTGGTCCTGGTCGGTACTTCAGATTAAGAGGAGGCTCTCTGAGAAGGAAGCTGAGAGCAGAAGACTAGAAAAGAAAATAGTTGAGGATGTTTTTACCTAAACTCCTGGTTGTGGATATAAAATTCACAGTCACAATTCTGGAACCACTGTTTCTGCAAAGGCTAAAAAAAAAAAAAACTTTTTACATCAAGATAACTCCATTATTTCTCTGATTGAAGCCCATTTCTTTTAGGTAATTATTCAATTAAATTGAAAGTTTTCTCTCTCCCCCTTCTCCTTCTTGTCTCCTGGGGAGAGAAGCTAAGTTCCCAGAAGACTGTCTCTGCCCTCCTGTCCACATGGGAAAAGCATTTGTTCCAGGTGACGCCTGTCACCATGGCTGGTCCAGGCACCACCCCAATGTCGTGCTGTCCTCCACTGAAGTGTGTTGTCCCTCTGGGCTTGGACATTGGCATTTCTCCTTCTCATGTGCACTACTAAAGTGTCCACAGCTGATGTAATGGTGGCACATGTAGGTTGTCCTACCTGTAATGTAGGTTGTCCCCAGTGACTCAGCCTCTACCTGGCTCCGTTGATCCTATGACCAGCCGTGTCCTCTCTCTCAGCCCCAGCTTTGGCTCATCCATGCTAAAGACTCTGCTACAGTGTCCCCTCAATCCACATCACAGCGACCCCATGCAGGCACCTGGCTCTGACTTCTTAACTACCTTCCTCTCCCCTATTAAGGGGCATGGGGACATTTTCAGATCTCATCCACACCCGCTGGACCTGAGGGAGACTCAGAGGCAGAGGGAGCAGAAAATATCTCAGGCCCTCTCCAACCCAAATGCCACCATGCTGCTCTACTGAAGCCACCCACTGTTGGCATGGGGCACCCCAGCAGGCAAGTGGTCTCTTTTCAGAATGTAGATTCTGTTTTTCAATTTCTAACCCTCCCCACACCTTCATGGGTTTAACATGAAACAGGAGGGAAGGGGAAAGGGAAGGATAACCATTCTATCTTCAACCTGTCCCAGAGTGTTGATGTGAATCCTCAGATGATTTAAGGTGAAAACGTATCAAAAGCATTAAGCATGGGGCCTGGCACATAGAAAGTGCTCTATTCATCTTGCGAAGATTAAAGTATCTCCATTAACTAGAACAGTCTAATATTTAATCAGCCACTTGATTGATTTGCTAATATTTCTTGTCATCCATGCCAGCACGATACCTTACACATAACAGGAGCTCAGAAATTATTTGCGGAATTCATTCATTTTGAGGGATGAAATCTGGTTTGTCTAAAGACAAATCCTTTCCTTTCCACTGTACCGTGGAAAGGAGAGGGCCCGGTAGTTCATCCAGGGACCCCAAAGGGACAAGGGCCTGAGCTGGCCAGAAAAGGGGCAGGTAAGCCTGGGGCTTTCTCACCACAACAGTCCTGCTCCATGTTCTTCTTTCACAATGATGTGACAGGGCTCCCCTCGAAAGCAAGTGGCTGAGTTGGGTTTAGGAAATGGTTTTGAAATTGGTCGGCCCAGAAAAGCACCCTTGAGTCAAAATCTGAAGAAAGTGAGTATTGCTGAGCAAAGGAGCTCATCTTAAGATGGGACAAAGTTGTGGGAAGTGACATAGCAGCAGAAGGGCCAAACCCACAACCTAGTATACAACAGGCGCTCAGTTGGAGGATGAATAAAGGATTCCAGATGAGCATTCCAAACCTCACTGTTTATTCCCCCCTGTTCCGAGGGTCACCGTGGTGCACATTTATTAAATGACACCTTGGCTGACTTAGCTTTGAAAAGCAATATAGATAGAACAGCAAGTGCCCAACACAGCACGAGCCATTAGTGCCCATACGTGAACAAATCCCTGGCATATCCCATCCCCAGCCCCATCGAAACAAAACTTACGCACAAACTGGCTATGTCAGAATATCCTATAATCTGTTCGACGTGGGCATCTACTATGCGTAAGAACCAGTAATCAGGGTTTTGAGGCAAAGATGTAGGAATATAATATAATTCTCGCCATCAAGAAATTTGTAACTTAGTTGGGAGAAAAAAAATAAATGCAGAGATACAGATATATTCATACTAGCGAATATATATAAAATTACATTTGAGTGATATAGTCATTTCATGCTACAGGTTTGCAAAATAGCAGGTGATACCTTTGAGGCCCACAGAGGTGAGGCAGCACTTTCTGGAGGAGAAGAGATGACCTGAGTCAGATGCAGACAGGAGGTGGCAGGTGACAGAGGGAGTCCCAGAGCACTGAGGAGACAGTGTCTCCACTTACCACCTTGGTGGGCATCCTTTGAGAAGGTACTGGGGAGTTTTGGCTAATAACAATAATAATAATAGTTACCATATGTCGGGCAATTAAGCAAGAGTCTGACAGAAATTATCTCAGGGAATCCTCTCAACAACTCTCCAAGATCATGTGGCAGATACTGCCGGGGTCTCCTCTTCTTCCTTTCTAATAGGACCTCAGTTTTGAGGCAGCAATCTGTCCAGTTAAAATACTTGGTACCCTAGCTTCCTTTGCAGGTGGGGTTGGTCATCTTGGCATAGTTATGTCTCACAAAATGTAAGATGTCATCACTAAGTGGGGCTTTCTAAAAAGCTCTTCAAAGGGGGAAAGATGCAGCTGGCTTGTCTCTTCAACTTCTTGCCATTTTGCCTTTTGCCCTTCATCTTGCCTACAGCTAGAGTAGCCACTACCTCTGTGGCCCTGGAAGCTTGGGCAGCAAGACAGTGAGAAGCCAGGTCCTTGATGAGATCCCTCAGTGGTGATACCCAGCCTGGCTTCCTGGCCTCTGAGCTACTTGTTACCTGAGGAAAACAAGCTCCTATTCAGGTAAGCCACTGCCTTCTGACCTCCGTTATCTGCAGCAGAACACAACCCTAACACACACCGGCAGGTGATATTAATGCCTTGTTCGCAGACTAGGAAACAAAGGCTCAGAAAGCATCACTACTCATAAGCAGCAAATCCAATATCCGAACCCAAACCAGTGCAGAACAAGGCTGGTTAGCTCCAAAACTAGACAGAGAACCTGTGAAACTACTCCAGAGTCACATTAGAAAATAAATTAAAGAAAAAAGAGCAATCTTTAGCAACTTTTTAACCTCTCATGTAGCCATTTTCACAGCCTACCTTTTATTAGATGCTAGGAGGTTCTCTCTCCCCCAGCGCAGTGTTTCAGAATCTCCTGGAAGGCAAGCCCTGGCCTACAGCTATAATCAGCTTGTAGCAACCGCTTCTTACCCCCTCCCTAATGTCTAGCTCTGGCTAAGTAGGCACCCCCAAAATGCTGGGTGGGCGTAGTTAAAAAAAATCCTTCAGGATAACAACTGTCCCCAGGAAAGCCATCCCTTTGTGTATGGCTATGTGGTTGTGCATGTGTGTGCTGCGGGTGCGTGTCACATTGTGTACATGTGGGTCAGTGCACGTCTGAGTGTCTGAGAGAGAGGACAGAGGAGGAATGTTTTTTCATTGTTGTCAAATCCCATCCTCCCACTGAGCTCCTACAGACCTACAGTGACAGCACCAATGATTATATTAGCGATAACTAAACTTTTGTGCAGGACCTGAAAATTTAATTTCCTTGTGGGAAGCTGTAGAGAACTAAGCTTATTTGGGGCCAAGAACTCATGAACTTTCCCAGAAAAGGAAAGGAGAACAGCAGATACAGCCATTGGCCTCTACATTTTCTTGAAAAACAAAAAGGCACCAGCTCATTTTTGAATGCCCCTGTAGAAACATCTCCGGATCCCTTTTTTCCCTCTACCTACCCCACAGCAGAGTGGGTGGGAAGGCACAAGTGGCTCTTGACAAATCATTGAATTCATCCCAAGCCGTTCCATGATTTGTGATTTTTTTCTCCTTTGTTTAAAGAAATATAATTCCATCAATATTTTTTCCTTCTCAAGTTGGCCAAGACCCTGATGACATTTACTGAGTATTTACCATGTACTGAGAACTATTTTAACAGTTTTTGCACACTTTAACTCATCTAATCTTTCCACTTTGAAGATTAGGAAACTGAGGCACAGAGAAGATAAGTACCTTGCCTAAGGTTGCACAGTGAAGAAGTAGGACTGAGATTCAAACCCAAGCAGTGTAGCTGCAAAACTCAAGACCTTAACCACATCACTCTTTGGCCTGGTAAGTCTGAAACTCTCCTTCCGTGTCTGAGTATATCAGTTCTTTGAATGATAGCAACACACACTACCTCTGCTTAAATTAAGCCAAAAAAAAAAACAAAAAAAAAAACAGCAGAGGGAGAGGAGAGGCACATTTCTCATGATGCTTTGAGAGGCGAATTCCTTGGGAAAGTGTGATTGCCCCAGCCTGAGTCACAGCTCACCCCTTGAGTAGAGTTGGGTTAGGGACTTAAGCTGACTATTCCCAGCTGCTTGCAAGAAAATGGAGAGGATGCTCCCAGAACAAAGGGATATGGATACAATACGGATACAAGGCAGGAGAAAATGATGGATGTATATGATACCATGCCCCTGAGGAAGGAACAGATCTTTAATGGAATTTAATGAATTTGAGGTTGAATCCTGGCATAAACTTGGCACCACGAGATTGACAGGTAGGTATTTTCAAAGTGCCCCACCCTTAGAATTCATGCATTCATTCAATCATGAATGTTCGTCCACCAAATCGACCCTTTTGTGTCCAAACAGAGTACTGGGAGACTCACTGCTCCCAAAGAGCTCTCAAAGAATGGCATTGTGGGGAGTCTGCCCAAAACACGGCCACTTCTCCGAAGATACGTTCCTACCAGTGTTCCCCGTCGCCTGACGACAGCTGATTAAACCACAGGTAGGCAGACACCCGATTTCAGCCCAGCCAATGAGTTTCTTTCTCTTTGGGGACAGAATCTCAAGAAGATGAACTACTTCTTGTATTATCCTGGATAGAGCTGGAGCCCATTCTTCTAAGTGAAGTATCACGAGAATGGAAAAACAAGTACCACATGTACTCGCCATCAGATTGGCATTAACTGATCTACACTTATGTGCTCATATAGTAGTAACAATTATAGGGTATCAGGGAGGTGAGAGAGGGGAGGAGGGGATGGGTAAATCCACACCTAATGGGTGCGGTGTGCGCTGTCTGGGGTATGGGTACACTTGTCAGGCAGTGTGAAGGCAATTTATGTAAAAGTGTTTGTACCCCTGTAATACTCTGAAATTTAAAAAAAAAAAAAAAAAAAAAGCATGTTGGTTCTTCTCTGCTGGCTGCTTGGAGAATAAGTAGAGCCCAGAGTTCAGGGCATCTTTGCAGTCATAGCATACAAAGGTGCAGTGGCTCATTAGACATTTGAGGTCCCCATTTACTTGTGTGATTTTAATTCCATCTCCTGGCAGATTATAGTTAAAATGTTTCTGTGGGCCAGACGTGCTGGCTCATGTTTGTAATCCTAGCACTCCGAGAGGCAGAGGCGGGAAGATTGCTTGAGGCCAGGAGCTCAAGACCAGCCTGAGCAAGAGCAAGACCCAGTCTCTACAAAAAATACAAAAATTAGCCAGGCATGGTGGCATACACCTGTAGTCCCAGCTACTCGGGAGACTGAGGCAGGAGGATCACTTGGGCCCAGGAGTTTGAGATTGCAGCAAGTTAGGATGATGCCACTGCACTCTAGCCTGGGTGACAGAGTGAGAGCTTGTCTCAAAAAATATAAATAAATGAAATAAATAAATAAATGAAAATAAAAATAAAATAAAATATTTCTATGAAGGGCAGCTTTTCTAACTGGTACAAAAGGCATCCTTGGGCTATGGATAAGGCAGAGTATCCACATGTCATACGGCCACCAAAGCAGTGAAAGCCAGTCCAGAGAGAGAGAGGGAGATGGGGCGAACATTCAGAGCAAGTCCGGTCAGCTATCTCCACCTCTGGCTTCCCTAATCTGTGTTCTAACAATCTATTTCCTAATTTGCTAAGGCTAGCTTGAGCAGGTTTCTATTATTTGTCTAGGAGGATAACATTTCTAAAGTATTAACCAATGTGCTCTTTTATTCTTAGAATTTCCTTGTACCCTGGCCTCTCCCCTTTTTGTTCAGCCCAGCAGTCTGCATTTATTCCGTCAAGGAAGAGATGACAGAAAAAAAAAACAGGGTGAGAAAAAAGAACATAATGATTAACTTGGAGCTTCAAAAGCTTAAGCATGGGCAATAGAGAGGACTCACGCGTAAATGACGTATTTGAAAGAATACAAGCGGAATAAGGGCAAAGCTTCCTATTCCCAGAATAGAAAGGTGTCCCTGGGCCGGGGAGTAGGGATGGGGGAACGGAGATCAATTAGGATATAATTTGGAGGACTCAGGACAAGGTGGAAAAGCACCCAGAGATAGCTCAGCCTCTGCCTGAGTCAGCACTGCCCTTCCACAGTGCCAGGAGCCATGCAGAGAGCTGTGGGCATACCCGTGTCCACTGCCTGGCACCATATGTTGTCTGAGCTGAGACACCCGGTAAAGGTCCCCCTCCCAGGGGAGCCGGCCCCTCCCTACTGATCGCAACTGTGCTCCATCTACTTTCCCCCACCCACCCTCTGGGGCACCCACAGATCGTCCAGTGACCATCTGAGCAAGCCCTGCACACAGTATTGTCACATTAGTAGGATCGAGTGATGTGACCACTTAGAGAATTTGTAGTTCAGCAAGAAATTAGACATGACAAAAATACCATTTTGTCTCTGTGGGCAAGCTGGAAAACGGCGTGTCAGACGGCAGTGCATTTGAGGAGATTGGGAGCCATCTGAACAACCACTCTGCTAGAAGCCTGGTTAGTGATGCCAGGATCCTCTGTCCTCAGCTCTGTCCTATCCAGGTGGCAGCGAATCAATGTGGAGGCCATATCCAGACTCAGCAGAAAAGAGAGTCATGATCCACTGCCACATCTGCCATGGCTCGAGCGTCACACCTGGCGTGTGCTTTCTTTGCACTGTACGGTGGCGTCCCACACTCCCCCTGTCCTCCTGTGCATGGACCACCCAGAAGTCAGCCATGGCTTGCTGTTCTTGTTGCCAGCACCAGTAAGCCATGCAAACTAACTTAAGAAAAAAGAGAGGGTGTATTGAAAGGATATGGGGCATCTCCAGGAAGTCAGCAGAGGAGCTCATCCGGATTCTCACCTAGGCAGGCAGCAACAACAAGCGAAATCTAACAAGCTAGGCAATCCTGTGTTCCGAGCTTTAAAATCCCAGACTGCACCAATCCTAGATAGGGAGGAATGCGGCTTGATGCTAGCACATGTGATAAAAACACTTAGGATTTTGACTGCCAGCTCAGGATGAGTCAACAATGCGATGTGACTGCCAAAAAAGCCAATGTAATCTTGGGCTGCACTGAAAAGAGAGGAGTGACGGTGCAGCCTTCGGTTTGGAGCGTCAGGTATCAAGGCCCAGTGAACAGAGAAGGGCGGCCAAGGAGAACTCAAAATCGTGCCCCGTGGGGACCAATGGGAGTAACTGGGACATTGCTGTCTGGCCTCCTTTTGGGGGATTGCTGGGCATGTCCCAGACCTGGGCTCACCAGGGTGGAATCTGGGGTCAGACTGCCTGAATTGAAACCCCAACTGGGCTACTTATAAGCTTTTTCCTACATGCCAGGAATGAAATACCCAATTTAGTCCTCACCCCAACCCTCTGAAGGAGTGCTGTCTTCACCCTTATCATACACATGTGAAAATCGGGGCACAGAGAGGTCAAGTAGCTTGCCAAAGGTCACAAAGGTAACAAGTTGAAGAACCAGGCTTTGAAGGCAAGGAGAGGGTACTTTCTTTGTTCTGCCCTAACCAGTTGTATGTCCCTGAACCTTGTCACCTCTTTTCATTGTGTCTCAGTTTGCCCTAGTGCTACATAACCAACCACCCCAAAATGCAGAGGCTTAAAACAAAAACATTTATTTGCTCACAAATCTGCAATCTGGGCAGGACTCGGTGGGGACAGCTCATCTCTGCTCTACTGGCGTCAGCTAGGGTCGCTCAAAGGTGAGGCTAGAAGCCTCACTCACTCTCTGTTTGGCATCTGGGATGGGAGAATTCAAATGGCTGGGGGCTAAACATCAGGGGCTCCTTGGACATCACTCTGTGGGGTCTCCTCACGTGCTCTCTCCAGCATGGTGGCTACAGGGAAATCAGGCATTTTGCAGGTTGGCTTGTGTCTCTGGGGCACACATCCTGAGACAGAGCGAGAGAGCCAGGTGGACATTTTTGTGACCTAGCCCAGGAGGTCACATCACGTTATTTCCATCACACCCTATTGGCCAAGGAGGTTGCAAAGGTGCATCCCAGTTCAAGAGAAGGGAGCCTAAACCCAATGATCAACAAAGGAGTGTCACCATCACATGGCAAGAGGACTCCTGGGATGAGACAGTGATGTGGCCAACTTTGGAGAATCCCATTTGTGACAGGCACTTCATATGTTCCAGGCATGGAGCTAAGTGCTTCCTGGTCATTATGTGTCATCATCATTAAATTCACCCCAAAATTCTGTTCTAGTAGGCACCATTATCCCATTTTACGGAAGAAGGAAGACTAAGATACAGGGATCCTGCCCCCAGCCAGTGTAGGACCAGAGAGTGAGCCCCAGGAGTGTTAGACTGTGAGGCCCCTCCCTGAGCAAACTCGGGGGCAGCCACATGGCAGGTGATGAATTGCAGAAGCCTGGCCATCAGCCTGCCGGGGTTCCCACCCAGCCCCTCCTCTTGCAAACTGCATGACCTCCGGCAAGCCTCGTCACTCCTCCACGCCTTGGTGTCTTTCTCAGAACAATGGGGATAAGCACGGTGCCCGCCTGTGCGATGAGACAATGCAGGTGAGATGCTTAGTGCATCGCCTGGTAGCTGCTGAGGATCTATAAATGTCAGCTGCTGTTATTTTAAAAGTGGCCCAACAAAGACATCTTAAAAAGACAAATCTGCTCCTACTACCAAAAATATGTGTCACGCACCCTCAAGCGCAGTAAATGCGTTTTGTCTGTCGGCATCTTTACTCACCCCTGGGTAGACAGGACACTGCAGCTCGTAGGTCTGGGAAGTCACGCCCCAGCCACCCACTGAACCCCTCTGGTAAACAAGGCAGGGGGCGGGAGCTGCCCACGTTGTCCTTCCCGAGAGGGGTACCTTGGTTGACTCAGCTGGGAGGGCATCCAGTGACTCATTAGGTATCAAAAACTGATTAAACATCCTTCGATCTCAGGAAGGGAGCAACTCCCCTGGAGGCCGAAGTTTCTCTCCCACCCCAGGCCTTCCACAGATGCGTGAGGTGTTAGTCATTCCAGGCACACACGTCTCCAGCTTTTGGTTCCCTTCAGAATATTCAAACTCGTGGCTAGCTCCCTCTCATCCATTCCCATGGCTTCAATTACCATGTGAGCTAATGGCCCTAAATCCGTGTCTCCAACCCAGATTTCTGTCCAGGGCTGGAGACCTGCTCCTCTCAGATGTCCCACAGGCACCTCAAAGTGTGCCTCCCTCAGAGTGCCTCCCTCAACCTTGGACTCATCTCCTGACCCTCAGCCAGACCATGACTCTTCAATGAAGATTTCCAAACCAGAAATCCAGCTCACCTTGACACTCCCCTGCCCTCCTCATCCCCGCCCCAGGTGGCACACTGCAAGTCCAGAGTTCTCTTAAAGAGCATCCCAGCAGCTCTGGAACCGTCTCTCTGTCCTTCTCCAATTCCCCTCTTGCTGCTCTAAATTCTTCATGAAATGCGAACATGAGCACTATCACTCTTGTAAGACTCTTCAGTGACTCACCCTTGCCTTCCAGATGATGTCTGTGCTTCTTCACATGGTTCCAAGGCCTTGCTGGCTCTATTCGTTGCCCATCTGGATGGGCTGACTTGTGTCCCCCCAAATTCAAATGTTGAAGCCCCAACTCCCAGTATTTTAGAATGTGACTGTATTTTGAGATAGGGTCTTTAAAGAGGTAATTAAGTTAAAATGAGGTCATTGGGGTGCCCCAACACAATACGACTGGTGGCCTTCTAAAAAGAGGAGATCGGGACCCAGACGCCCAGAAGGGAGGCCGGGAAAAGACAAAGAGGAAGGTGGCCACTGAGAACCTCGGAGAGAGGCCGCAGAAGACAGTCTCCAGAATGGTGAGAATGCATTCCTATTGTATAAACCACCCAGATGGTGGCACTTTGCTCTGGCAGCCCTAGCGTCTCTCACCTCTACCTCCCCACTGCTGCCCCCAGGATGGAATGTTCTGGCTGCACCCTCCTTCCCCTCTGCTCCAGGTATTTCTTTAAGTATCTCCCCAAACACCCCCTACCTCCCCTCCCGGAGCCCCATTTTATGACAACCTGTCAACTCGTCTTTGTCAACACCAGACTGTTTGCTGCATGAGAACAGGGACCATGTCTGTCTTGTTCACACCTGGGCCTAGAACAGGGTCTGGCCCCTAGAAGGTGCTCGATAAATCCTGTTGAATGGCTGATAATTAGCGAGTGGATGAAAAGCCACAAATAATTCAAACTGATTGTATTTAATATTTTTTAAAAGCTAAATTCATGAATGTCTTAGTAGAGATTTCCAGGGAAATCCCCTTTAGGGGCTTAAGTTTACAAAGCAAAGCCATTCTCTCATAAATCTGTGTTTCTTTGGCCACCAGATAGACTTTGAAAGGAGGGGATGTCCATGGGCCCAAAATAGAAGGCAGCTGATTCAAATTCAGCTGGGACACCAGGGCCACATTTCACAGGTGACAACATGGTGGCTGTAGTCGCACTCTGGTCCATGTCGTTGCTTCAGGGAAACTGAGCCCTGGAATTCCAGGCCATTTCAGTGGGAGTCGGGACAAGGTAAGATGCTGTCTCTTCAGGCAACCCAAGGTACAGGGACACACATTCAGGCTGATTGTTTTGTATATTTAATTGACACATGATAATTGTGCATATTTATGGGTGGGATACGGTGTGATGCTTTGATACATGTGTGCATTGTGGAATGATCAGCTTGAGGTAATTAACACATCCATCACCTCAAACAGCTATCATTTCTTTGTGACGGGAACACTCAAAATCCTCTCTTCTGGCTACCTTAAGAGACACGATACCATATTGTTGACATAGTCGCCCTACTGTGCGACAGGACACCAAGGCATTCTGGTCTTGACCACTGAGATCTGCACCTGGAAGAGTTGTTTCCACCCCCACCTCCCGAGGATGGGCTGGAGTCCTGGGTGCAACACCCCCCACCCTTATTGCACCAGCTCCGAGTGCGAGGACCATATGAAGAGCTAGGAGAAACTTCACCCGTAAATCTCCTTTTGGTCTGAGCATCCCCTGCAAAGTGCTGGAGCTTTGCCTCCATTTTACCTACAGGGACTGAATCTGGGTTCTCTGAATAAAGACCCACTTGTTTAGAAGAAAAAGAACCCAATTCCAGCTCCATCTGGAGCAAGAGTGGTGATCCTTATGCAGACATATTCCACCCACCAGCCCTCCCGCCCCTTCCTGGGTTTGCTTCCATGCCTGTCACTTGCCACCTTCATCTACCTCACGCATTTGATTTATGTGCTCATTGGCTGTTCCCCTTCCCCAATGCCCATCATCCCCAGTAGGACAAGAGGCTTTTTGGGAGTAAGGATTTTGCCTGTTTTGTCCCCCGCTGTTTCCCCGGTACCTAGCACATACTGCCTGGTACGTGAGAGTGCTCAGGGTGTGTATGTTGAGTGACTAGATGATGACCGAATGCATGAATGCACACGCTCCCTTCTTTCCTCCACAGAGACAGGGAGAAGGGTCTCCACTCTCATCACTACCTTGGTGATCCCCCTTAAATCCACTGCGGGGGACCCCCTCTGGTGCTCCTTACACCTTACTTACCTTCGCCTAATCAGAACTTCTGTGTGTGCTGTAATCAGTGTCTGCTCTGTCTGTGGATGTTGCCCCAGGCCCTATAAATGTCCCTCAAAGACCAAGGCAATTTCTGGTCACAGATGTGAAACCCTAAAGTCCATATAAATATATCTGCCAGTGGCCTGGGGTCCTGCAGGCGGAAGTTCTCAGGTAACTGGAGCCTCAGGCCAGGACACTCAGGGTCCATCAGCAACCGATGCCTCTGCCTTGGGACAGGCTGGAGGGGAGGTGATGGCCCGGGGACTCTGAAGGCAGAAGGACGCGGAGCAGCAGAGAGGGTCAGGATCCAGCCTCCTTTGCTGGCTCCAGCGGCCCTGGCAAGCCATTCAGGCTTCCTCCCCAGGACCAGCTACCTCATGCAGCTGAGAACTACAAGATAGGGCAGCGGTGCGGCGGTGAGCACGTGCCCCGGGACCAAACCCTCCAACAGCCACTCGCTCTCTACGTGAGCTCTGGCAGGTTTCTAAATCGACCTCATGCCTCATTGTTGTTGAAGGGTCTGGCACTTGATTAATGAGAATTATGATGAAATGCAAAAGAATGCAAGAGAGTAACCTGATCCCGAGGCAAGAGGGAGGAGGAAGATGCGTGTGACTGTTGTTGTCTCAGAATCTGAAAGTTGCCCTGTTCCCACCATCCTCCCCCCATATCCAGGTGTGGGGCATGTCAGTAGGCTGAGCCAGGCATCACCAGGCTGCTGGGCCGGGGTCTTCCCAGGAGAGCAGACGAGACAGCCTTTCCCTTAGTTGGTGACCCAGTTGAGGTCTATGTGTGATCGCCCCCCTGCAGAGGTGCTGGAGTCAGACAGACGGCAGTTCAAACCCCAGCCCGGCCATTTAGCCATGTGACCTTGGCCAAGTCAGTTGCCTCTCTGTGCCTCAGTTTCCTCCTCTGTAAAATGCGACTAATGATAGGTAGCACCCGCCTCATGCAGTGGCACATTACTGGATGTGTCCATGTCCCCAAAACAACCCCCATGTTTTCCCGGCCTTTGCTCTTGATGGTTCCTCTAATACCCTCTTCCCTCCTCACCTCTGCCTGCTGGAACCTGCTCGTCCTCAGGGCCCTGTTCAAATGACACCATTTCCGTGAAGTGTTTCCAGGTATCACTGTCACATATGGCTTCCCCTTCCTTTCAATCTCTCAGACACACAACCTTTCTGTGGAAGTCGCCCTGGCATAGAGTGAATGATGCACACATTTCATTCTTAGCCCCCTTCTTGATGATAAGCTTTGGAGTCAGAACTGGGTTGAACTCCAGCTTTGCCACATAATAGCTGTGTGACCTCAGCCAATTACTTAAACTTTCTGATCCTTAGTTTCCCCATCCATGAAAGGACGTAATAAAACGCCTGCTTTGTGGGGTCTGTGGTAACTATTAACAGAGATAACGCCTATAAAACCTTTAGCACAGTGTTTATGTGCTTATGTGCTTGGTAGGTGTTATTATAATCGTAATGATTATCAGCACTAAGTAGGTGTTGAATCTGCCACCTGACATTTAGTCCTTTGGGCCCCTCTCCAATTCAGGTACCTTCTAAAATGCATGTCTGGGGTTAGTGGTGCCCCTAGGGAAAGGCAAGTGGCAAATTCTCACTGAAGACTTAGCTGTTCTTCCGAGATGGGAAGTTTGGTGCTTATCGGGAAAATAGAGAGGAGAGGGGGAGGGGAGAAGAACCTGAAAGGAGTTCCACGGAGACCCACGTGTTCTCTCTCTACACCCCCTGACAAACCTGCAATGTCATCCTCGATGGCTCTGAGCCTCAGGGAAGTTAAGCGACTTACCCAAGGCCACAACCCGCGGAGCCATAGTTCACATTCAAACCCAGGCCAACCTTACTCCAGGGCTTAGGGAGAGAGGAGCGGGAAGGTGTTGGAAGGAGAGAGATGTTCATCCGCCGAATGTGCACGCCCCCATGATAGGGCAGAAAAAGCAATCTGTGAAAATGTATGGATTTATTTATGGAAAATTAATTCAGCATGCAACTTCATCATAATACCATTTCTCGAAACATTAACTCCCATAAATGTTGTAAAAATCTGGGAAGCTACAAAAATGTCTCTTTTTTAAAAACCTTCTATTATTTTATAAACATCCACTTTTCAGGACGACCAAGATCTCCCCTCCTCTCTCCTTGACCTGTTGATTTTAAATCTGGAAATGTCTGGAGTGGACCCATGCGTTCATGTGGCTTGAGAAAGGTTCCCATCAGCCTTCGAGCCCCGGGGAAAGCAATACTCGGTTTAATTGCTCTGTGAATTAGAGCCTCCCTTTTTGGTTTAAAACCACAGCCGCAAACGTACTGTTTTCGCCAGTCCTAGAAGCAGCTGTGAAGCATTCTTCTTTCTCTTGTCCGATATCTCCCTCTAGTGGTCTCGAGACTACTTGAAAAATAGCGCGTAGACCCGTGAAATAGATAAATGAGCCTCCCCGACCGTCCCCGCTCTCACTGGTTCACCCACCCAGCCAGCCATCGTCTGGCCACTGGTATTGTCATCACTGCTTAAGGGCCGATTATGTGTGGAGTTCTGGGATGCCCTAGGTGCTGAGTGATTCGCTTGCTAATGCAGAGCCTGAGGGTCTGAGGAAATGGACTGGACCTGGAATCCCAGTTCTGCCCCTTAATGCCCCAGAGACTGGGGGTGGGGGTCAGTTCACCCAGCAGGACCTGTTTCCTCACCATGGAGTTGGTAGTACCACCTTGCTCATCTACAAAATATACAGTATTACATACAAATCCTCTTAATCTTCCATGTATTTTATTTTCATAACCAGCTTCTGGAGCACACTTAGGTTTTTGACACAAAGGAAAGTCGGAGAAGCTAATAGGTAAGCCCAGACCATGGCTTCAGAAGCCTTGAGTTCAAATCCCGGTTCTTCCAGTTACCTACTTTGTTACCTTGAGCAAACAACACGACCTCTCTCAGTCTCTTTTTCTCATCTGTAAAATGGGTTCAATCATAGGGTTTGGCATAATTCAGGTTCTCAAATTTTGGTCTAACAAAAATTCCCTAGGAAGCTTGTTAACGGGACAGACCCCGCTTCACAAACTTAATGATCCAGAGACTATGAAAATGACCCTGGGCATCTGTGCCGTTCACAAGCTGCCTAAGAATGTGCAACAGCCACTGAGAACAAGTGTAGCTTAGCCGGCCCTGGTCCCCATACCTGGCTGTGCATAAGGGTCAGCTGGGGAGCTTCGGAAATGCTGATGCCTCCACCCACCCATCCACCCCATGTAGATTCTTTTTTTTCTTCATTTCAGCATAGTATGGGGGAACAAATGTTTAGGTTACGTACAGTGCCTTTGCCCCACCCAAGTCAGAGCTTCAAGCGTGTCCATCCCTCAGATGGTGCACACTGCACCCATTACGTGTGAATATACCCATCCCCTCCTCCCCTCTCCCACCTGCCCAAAACCCGATGAATGTTACTACTATATGTGCACTTAAGTGTTGATCAGTTAAAACCAATTTGATGGTGAGTACATGTGATGCTTATTTTTCCATTCTTGGGATACTTCACTCAGTAGAATGGGTCCCAGCTCTATCCAGGATAATACAAGAGGTGCTATATCGCCATTGTTTGTTGTGGCTGAATAGAACTCCACGGTATACATATACCACATTTTATAATTCCACTCATGTATTGATGGGCACTTGGGTTGTTTCCACATCTTTGCAATTGTGAATTATGCTGCCATAAACATTCGAGTGCAGATGTCTTTTTTACAGAATGTCTTTTGTTCTTTTGGGTAGATGCCCGGTAATGGGATTGCTGGAACAAATGGCAGATCTACTTGTATCTCTTTGAGGTATCTCCATATTGCTTTCCACAGAGGTTGTACTAGTTTGCAGTCCCACCAGCAGGGTATGAGTGTTCCTATCTCTCCACATCCACGCCAACATTTATTGTTTGGGACTTTTTGACAAAGGCCATTCTTACTAGAGATAAGTGATATCTCATTGTGGTTTTGATTTGCATTTCCCTGATGATTAGAGATGTTGAGCATTTTTTCATATGTTTGTTGGCCATTAATCTATCTTCTTTTGAAAAGTTTCTGTAGATTGTTACATAACTTGTGTAGGGGGGAGCCTGGCATTGGGATTTTTAGGAATTCCTGGATGATTCCCCCATGCAGCTAGCATTGGGAACCACTGCCTTAGCCCAATCCTTGGCACACAGTAAGAGCTTAATAAATACTAAAAGATGTCCTACCAATACATCGACATCATGACTCAAACACTATGCCCTTATTCAACAACTAATGAGCCTCTACCAGGCACTGACAAAGAGCCATCTCCAACCAAAAGTAAAAGACAGAAATCTCTGTGCTCTGGGAGGTCGTGACGCTGCTACAAGCCAATCTGCCATTTCACACTGGGCCCCAAGAGTTACGTAGCTGCATGTCATGGACGGCCTGTGGGTCACGATAAGAACTTTGTCTTTCTTTTTGAGATGGAAAAAGAGATTATAGCTCCCACAATTTTCTTTCCTGGAAAAGAAGAGATTTAGAGATGCCGTTGCAACTTCCAGAAAAGTAACTGATGATAAGATTGCAGTGAGGGAGCCCTGGGGGAGGGGAGACAGCTGTGAGACAGTGAAACCTGCCCTCACCTACTGTGTCCCTTGTGTCTGTCTATTCCCCACCCATGCCTGGAGCTCCTTTGACCCTCTCCGCCTGCAGCCCACGGCACCCTCCCTTTCGCAGACTCAGCCGGCCAGCTGTTTCCAGCTGTACAGGCAAATGGAAAGACTGACTCTTAATCGGGATTTGAGCTCTGCACCTGCTCCTCCTGGCTGGGGCTGAGCCTACTTCAGAGGCCGGGGACATCCAGGGTGGAGGGAAACCCTTTTGATCACAGCAGCTACACAGCCAACCCCCAGCTGCTCATTAGCACCTATGAATGAGGCTGGGGAAACCCAGTGAAATCTTGTTAAGCCACTGAGCGCATGGGAGGAGGGAGGATAGAGAGGCCTCTCCTGGTCGCCGTCCAACCGAAAATAAATGCCTCCATCACTCTCTCGCCGTCTCCCTGCAGTATCTTTATTCATTGCACCAATCACAAGCTGACGTTTGACTATATGTTTGCTACTTCTAGCAGTCGTCTTAAAGACAGATGGGTTTGGTTAGTTTGCAGGGCCCTTTCCCACTGAGTCAAACGGTCTTTTCCACCCCCGCATCCTGGAAGGGGGAGGGTGGGGAGGTGTCTGGAGTCCCCAAATCGGGCATTAAATCGGATCCCAAAAGAGCAGCCCAAGTGTAGCCATCGGATGTGTTCTGTTTGGCCTGCAGCGTTTTTTTGTTGCTTGGTTGATTGGTTTTTGTTTTTCTGCAAATGACGTGATTCCACATTTAAAACCCAGGACTGGCGGCCTCTCTGGAAAGGCCGGATGGCAATGACAGGAGACACATCCCCACATGACAATAGCTGCGCTTTGCTGAGGGGCTGCTGCCCCTTAACAGGGCTGGGCTCTCCCAGACCCAGATCCCTCTGTGCTGCCCAGCTCTCCCCATTTCCTGCCCAGCGCAAAGGCTGTGGATCGCACACCCCTCCGCTCTCTGTCCTGGGGCTTTGCTCCTTCTCCCAGGCCTGGGGGCTTCTGTCCCCACTTCCAGTGGCTGAGCTCAGGTTGTGCAGGGCAGTAGAATTTGCCTGGTGGGCAAACCCACAACAGCTGCACCCTTCCCACCAACAAGGCTGCCTGGCAGGACACGGCCTCCACATCCTGTCCCCAGCACCACAGCCCCAATCAGCCAAGGTCACCTGGGGGACACCAGCATCTCTCCTATGCAACCACATGGTGAGCTGAGGAGGAGTGTATTCTTTTCTTTCCTCCCCTGTGTGGCTTCTGAGAATTTGGCCACCAGAGTGATTTTATTCAGGTCACCTTTCCCAGCTCAGAAACCAACAGCCCACATTTTTGCCCAGCCTGGTAAACATAAATCCCCAGCCTTTATGGACTCTGGTCCCCTCCTCCCTGTATGCCCCCTCCACCCCCCACTGCTTAAATATTTCTCAACCAATCTCACTTCTTTTCCTTTTTCTCAGTAGCCTCAATCCTCCAGCCCTGCAAATCTACTCAGCTATGTCTGGCATGCAGCCCGTTCCTTCTTATTATTAATAAGACTGAGAATAATGGAGAATAAACAAGCCCTTGCTTTCAAAGCGCTCTCACGCCACCAACCCAGAGCCTCACAAGAACCATACGACGTAAATAGGTGACATGCAGCGTCTAGGTGACTCGTCTACAATCAGCAGCTAGTTAGTGACTGAGCCATGTCGGGAACCTATTGTAAGTGCTATTAATATTATGAATGGCTTATCAGGAAATTATCACTTTAAAAAAATAAGCTAGTGGAAAAGACAGTCCAGATTTAAAAGTATGACTTCATTACATTTCAAGAGCAAAATTTATTCCACTCCTTAGTATTGTAATTAAAGTAAATGTACTAAGATTTGGTATTACATTTGCCTTTCCAACAACCTTTCTGAGACACCGGCATTGCTCCACGAAAGGAAAGCCATCTGCTCATTTATTCGCTGCACTGAACACCTGCTGGCTCGCTCAGTCCACAATTCTGTGCTGCACTCCTACTGGGTGCCAGGCCCCGGGCTCAACACAGCCACGCACTGGTGAGCAAAACAGGTCTGCCCCTGCCCTGGTGCACTTGAGTCTAGTGGAGAAGCCAAGCGATAAACTAAGACTCACACCAAGAATGTGCAATCAGAAATGTGCTCAATGCCATAAAGGAGACACAGGGGGCTCTGGCAGCCTCTAAAAAAGAAACTGACCTGGTCCAGGAACTCAGGGAGGGCTTCCTGGAAGAAGCAACCATTGCCCCAAGAGAGGAAAGATGAGAAGAAATTAACCCAGGGAAGAGGACAGGGAAGGGAGTTTGTAGGACAGGGAATAGAATGTGCAGTGTCCCGCAGCGTGTGGTGCAAGCACGATGCTGTCAGGGAGGTGGGAGCATCTGGGAAGTGAGCTGTGAGACAAGACAGCACAGGTGGGTGGGGCCGCACCACTCCATCCTCCTGGGCCCAGGTAGGGATCTAGGTCTCTTCCCAAGGAGAAATAAAAAACTGCTCAGAAAGGGATTGACCCAGTCAGATTAAATCCAGTTAGGTGCTAGGCATTCCGGGTGGCACAGGGAAAAGAATGTCTCAACCCTCAAAGAATTTTCCATCAGATTCCCTGGCATGAATGAAGCCCTGCTCAAAATTAGGTCATTGATTTTCTCAGAAATATAGACATCACTCTTGAGCTGACAATAATAAAAAATACACAAAAATAAGAATATTTAGTATTGACTAGGCATTTGCTGCTCCATATTTATTATTTCATTCAATCCTTGCCTCACTACAAGTTACAAGACAGGCAGCACTATCACTCCCATTTTACAGATGAAGAAAGTGAAGTTCAAAGAGGGACAGTAACTTGTCCAAGGCTACACAGCTACTGGCAGATCAAGGTTCAAACCTAGGACTATCTGAATGTTGGCTCTGTCATCTCTAAGCTCCATAATCTTGGGAATTCTTACCCAGAAATTCAAGGGCAGCCAACACGACAGGTCTAAAGCATTTGTCACCACTGGTGAGTCAAAGTTGACAATGGGCTACACTTTGCCAAAGCCAATGACCGAATCTCTCTTTGTCTCACTTGACCTTCAGTGGCAGCAACCAGGTGATCGTCCCTCCTTCTTGAAACACATTCCTCTTTGATCGTCACCTGGTTGTCCTCCTACCCCCTGCTGTCCCTTCACAATTTGCTCTGCTGGCCACCCCTCCTCAACAAGACCTTTAATTCGTAGGCTCTCCAAGGCTCTCCCTTGGCCATTTCTAAGTTTACAATCCTTCATTTTATGATCTCATCCACCCCAAGGCTTTACATTGTATCCACAAACTGGTGACAGCCAAATCTACACTTCCTCTCCCTACCTCTGCCCTGATTGTGTCTCCGTCTGGTTGTCTAGTTGGCCCACAAAGGTAACTCTGGATACTCACCCCAGACTCTCTCCTACCCTCGACAACTCCATCTTAGTAAATGGCACCTCCTTGTACTTTGGTGCCGAGGCCCAACGTCTAGGTACTGTCCTTGATTCGTATCTTTCCCACATGCTTCACATCCAATCCATTGACGAGCCCTGTTGCTTTGCCTTCAAAATGTATTCTGAATCCAACCACTTCTTACCATCTCCTTAATACCACTGTAGTCCAAGAAATCATTTTTTTCTCACCTGTGCTGTTGCAGTTGCTCCCTGGCAGGTCTTTCTGTATTCGCCGCTGCTCCCCTACATTCTATTCTGCACGCGGTCGTTGGAGTTACAGGTGTTCTGTTTGTGCGTGTGGAATCTGACCTGAGTCCAAATCTTGCCTCCAACATAGGCCGAGCCACTTAACCTTTCAGTTTCCCCATCTCTCAACCAGGGGTAATAAAACCTATGGCAGAGCATTGTCTGAGCGCTTAGTGAGATGGTGTGTCTACAGTGCTTCACATAGTTCCTGGTTCGTAACCAGTGCTTCATACACTGCTATTGTTACATGCTGCTCGGGCTTCCTCACGGCCAGTCTTGCCAGGTGAGCATCAGTTGATGGGGGTTCTGGTTGGAAAACAAAGCAATGCCCAATTCATTATATGCCAGCTTCTTGGTGCTGTCCTAGCCCATAGTGGCCACTAAGCATCACTCCCGGGCCAGCCCTTGGTGTCTGTTAGCGATTGGGGTGTGCACACACACTGGCCCAGGAGCAGAGCTTCCAAATGTGAAGCGAGGTAGGGTTTGCTCCAAAAGAAACCATTCCCTGAAACCACTGTCCCCTAGACCCAGATAGAAGCCCTGTCATTCACAAGCTCCAACTGCGAGACAGGGTTTTGCCGTCACATCTTGGGAGAACCAGAGGCTTGGCCAGGAGAGGTGGGTGTGGCCAGGGGCAGAGTCATTGCTCATGATGTTCTTGTCCTACTGTGGAATTTCCACATTATGAGAACAACGAATCTCATCCTTAGGAATACACGAGAAACAAACATCATCGGCTAGAGGCTGCTTGCCCTCTGGTGAGGGGTCACCAGCTAGGCCCCTGCATTCACCAACTCTCCTCTTTTCCCACCCCTTCCTAGGTGCCAGGGCTCAGGCTGCAGAGTCAGACAGACCTGGATTCAAGCCCCAGCTCCAGCATTCGCTGGCTGTGTAACCTTCACTGACTTACTTAATCTCTCTGATCGTCTGACCTGTAAAATGGGGATAACAATTGTTCCGCCCTTGATGATACATTAACACATGTAAAGAGCCTTGAACAGTGACTGACACTTAGAAGCTGCCCACTTGTTCTTATTTCCACCTGCTTCCTGTGGCCCTCAGGTGACTTGCTGTGCAAAGAGCTTGGATGAAAGGGAAGTCCCAAGATCAGGTAGAGGACAACTCTGTCTCATGCTCCATTACAAGGAGGACTCATTGCAATTTTGCTTGATTCTGAGAATGTTTTGCACCTGTTAATGAACTAATTCCTGGAAACGAGGCTGCCAGGACTCATCTGGGACAAGTCTCCCTGCAGAGCTCTATGGGAAGGCATCTAGGCAGGCACAGTTACTGTATCTTCTACTCCTAATGCTCACAGACCATCAGCATGCAAAATAAACTGGCTTCAAACAGCATCTGGCCTCCTGCCTCTAATCCATTCACTACACAGCCAGAACAGGCTTGCTAAAATGCAGCATTCAGCAATGCCCGTCACATCCCTGCTCCACAACCTGCCACAGCTCCTCAGGGCCCCAGGAGAGAGTCCAAGGCCCTTACCTGGCCTTCAGATTCTCACACACCTGCCTCGCCATTTCGTGATGCTCTGTCTCCCCACAATGTGTCCCCACCCCATGCCAAACACACATACCACTGCCACTCTTGCAATTTCCTGCCCCAAATGCAACCCACATGTTCATATCTTTGTGCTTTTCCTCATCTGGTTTGCTCAGTCTGAGGTGCCCATTCATCTCTGGCAAATGCCTAGTGATCTTTAAGGACCCAGCCTAAACACCTCTGGGAAGCCTGCCCTGACTTAGTAAGGTAACACCAGTAGCCTAATACCAGTCTGTGGTATTTTGCTGCAGCTCAAGCCGACTAAGACAGCGCCGCAGCCCCCTTACCTTCTCTGCCATCACGCTGCCTCCTGCCTCCCTCCCCCTCTAAACTACGAGATGTGTGTGTACCATTCATCATCATACACACAACATGATAGTTTGCAGGAAATGCTCTAAAAATATGTGTTGCATGAATAAATAAAATGTGTATTGATAATTATAAATGATTTATATATTGGCAACTATAATATTAATAATTAATTGTTTATAATACTTTAATATGGAAATGATCATGTCTGTCTCTCTAGGAAGAGTGTGAGCATCTTGAGAGGAGGTGGCGTCATCTTCATATTCTTGTCTCCGGCACGTGACATCATGCCTGGCATAAGTAAGTGTTCAATACATGTCCATCAATGAACACACAGACATACATAACATGTCCCCGCTGCAAAGTACTTCAATCCTTCGGGCTTGGCTGTAGTCAGAAGACTCAATGATACGCCACTCAGGTGTACCCCTCATTAAAAATCAATTGTAACTCATTTTTCGTCCTCCAAAGAAAAGAATTCCGTGAAGCAAGCACTATCCATAATTCTGCTGTTCTATAGAAGAAGGCACAGAGTGCCAAGAAGTACAGCAGCGTTCCGAGGGTCTCAGAGCACACGGCTGGGACGTGCGTGCTGGGGTTCCGTGTTGGGCAGACGTGCTCCAGAACCCAGGTGTTCAAACTTAGTGCCTCAGGCTTGCCACTGATCAACCAGGAAGAGTATATAAATACTCCACATGCAGGTATCTATTATCTGTGTACACAGACACACACGTTTGTGTATGTATGTAGATATATACTGATTTATTCAAAACTACTTCTCAAGAACCTGCCAGCCAGGAGGAGCTAATGCAGGAATTCCACAATGAACAGGACAAAGTGCTACCCATACGTGCCTTCCATTACAGTGGAAGCTTCAGACAATAACTGATTCAATACACGGGGCGTCGAAGTGGGCATAAGGGCCGTAGAGAGAGAGAAAGCTGGGTGAGGGCACCGGAGCATGTTGGAGGGAGGCGTGCTGTGTTGCAGGAGGCGGTCAGGAAAGGCTTCCCTGATAAGGAAACGTCTGAGTGAGCACCTGAAGGAAGACAAGAAGCTGGCATGAGAAGATCTGGCAAAAACAAAAACCTAAAACCCTTCCAGGAAAACCAGCAAGTGCAGAGAGTGTGTTTGGAGCTGTATGGGTCAGTATAGCTAGAATAGAACACAAAGTAAGGGTGTTAGGAGGTAAATGAAGTCAGAGAAGAGCCAGGGTCAGATTCCTCATGAGGACTATACTCTGAGCAAGGTGGGAACTTATTGCAGGGTTTAAGCAGAGGGGCCACGTGATCTGACTCGAGTTTCAAAAGGATCTTTCTGGGTTGAGAGCACTGATCAGGAGCCAGAAGGCCCCTTCACTAACTGTTAGAGGAATGCAAGCGGGTTCACATCTGTAAAGCACTTAGACTGGTGCCTGGCATGTAGGGAGCGCTATCTAAGTATTTGTTTAAAAAATAAATCAAATAAAAATGAGCTACAAACTAATGCCACTAAAGGATCACTGTGGCTACTATGGAACTAGACTGACTGGAGTAGGAGGTCCTGGCAGAAGAGCATCTGCAGTGGGAAAGAAGGCAGGCACAGAGGGAGCATGCAGCCGGAGCCTGAAGACATTCTCAGGGAAGGACGGAGCAAGGTCAAGGCTGGAGGCGTGTGAACATGAACACGCCGGGGAACGCAGACCTGGATCACTGGGAGCAGTAAGGCCCATTGAAGTCATGACCCTATTTTCCCTGCATTTTCATGACTGACTATTCCCTGCGGTCCTCACAACAACCCTTCATGGGAGATATTATTGTCACCACTTAGAGATGAGGAATCTGAGGCTCAGAGAGGCTAAGTAATCTCACCAAGGTCACACAGGGGGTGAGAGGTAGTAGGTTCAGGACTTGAACCTGGGTCTGAGGCTCCAAAGCCCACATGCTAAGCAATTTACCTTTAAGGCCTCTTTGGGAAGTCCTGACCAACACATCTGCTGGACCCATGACCACCACCACGTGGCATTACAAATTAATGGTACTGATCCGTGCAAGAATCAGAGGAGTGTGGTAGGAGTTTAGAAGGGAAGGACGTCAACAAAGGCTGGAGGGAGGCTTTGAGCCATGCCTTGACAAGGAATAGTAATAACATGAAAAACCATTTCGCTGATGAGAAAGCTGAGCGCTAGAGAAAAAATGAGCTCTCCAAACTTAGACAGCTTGTAAGGGGCCAGTGTGAGTAGCTTGGGGCCATGCTGAGAGTACCTGCTCTATAGGATTCTGTCCTGGCTGATAAAGCTAAAGTCTGGAAGAACAGGAAGGGATGGTTCATCAGGGGGCACAGGAGAGGGTTGTGCCTGCCAGGGGATGCTCACTCATGGCCACATCACAGGTATGGAGGGTGGACCAGCCATCTGGTGAAAGACGCATAGACAGGACACGTCTAGATGCACAGACAGAACATGGCCGAATGTTCTATGGTACTAGACACAGACGATGGCTTCCCCAGAGCCCTAGAGAGCTGGAGTCATTCGCTCTCTGGGGCTGGGGCCTCAGAACAGAGGGGACCTGGCCCAGGATCACCCTGTGCTGGGGGGACCCCAGTCCCCTCTTCCCTATGCTCTGTGGTTGTGGTTAAGAGCACAGTGTCACATCAGACAGAACTGGGTAAAAATCTAGCTGTGTAACCCCGGGGACATAATTTAACCTGTCTGAGCTTAATGTCTCCTATCTGTCAGACGATGGGTCTGATGTCATCGATTGTTAGAATTAAATGAATCACTCCACATAAAGTGGCCAGAATGATGCCAGGCACAGGATTTGCATCCAGTAATCGGTTAGTGCCATGGTGGCTGGAAATATTCCGACCACTTTTATTCTCCAAATTCCACCACACACCCAGCCTCTCAATCAGCTGGCACTGTGCAGCATCCATTCTCTCTGCGAGCCACAGAGTAATCGAGCGACTGCCAGAGACAAGGCAAGGTGAAAATGATGTCCAGCCTTATGTTCCCAGGGACCAGATGAGCAGATGCAGAGCTGAATTGAATTCGGTCATTCATTTATTCACTCATTCAATTATCCAACAGTTATGTGTTGAGGGACTGTTGTGTGTCAGGCCCTGCTCTGGTTCTTGGAATCCAGAGTGAGCAAAGACGGTCCCTGCCTTCAGAGAACTCACATTTCAGAACAGAGCCGTCCAAAGGAAATGCCCTGTGAGCACATATGTGACAGTAATTTTCTTGTGACCACTTTTTTAAAAAGGAGGCAATCAACCTGAATGATATAGTTCATTTAGCCCAATATATCCGAAATATAATCATTTTGACATGACATCAATATTAAAAATGATTAATGAGATACTTTACATTCTTTTCTGTGCGAGGTCTTCTAAAAGTGGTGTGCATTTTACACACACGGCACATCTCGGTTCAGACGGGCCGCGTCCCAGGCGCTCCGCAGCCACCGTGGCTCATGGCCACGGTAGTGGACAGTGCAGCTCTCAGATGTGTGTGAGGGGGCATCAGATTAGAAGGACAGTGAGGGCTTTGCGGAGGGGCGGCAGGGGACCAAACCATGATCCTCTCCGCAAGCCTCGCAGTCATGCACAGAGGAGGCATTTTGTGCACCGTGAGAGAATGAATGCAGAGTGAACGCAAAGACCGGGGGCTCTGGAGCCGGCGGGCTGGGTTTCCATCCCACCACTAATGAATGACATTAAGCAAACAAGGTACTTACCTCTCTGAGCCTCATATTCGTATTTGGAAAATAGGAATTATAAAAGTTCCTCACCACCGGATTTTGTGGGGATTAAAGGAACAAACAGACAAAAGCACTCGGAACAGCACTTGCCCCATAGAATGTTCTCAATAACTGTCAACATCGTCAGCACCACCACCCCGTCATCACTCTTTGTCGCACTCTGCAGGTTCCATCCGCAGATGTCCACATTTTGTGCCTTGGCTGGAGCTGGCCCCTTCCCCTCAGGTGCCCTTCTGTCGGGTCCACCTGGCTAACCCCAGCCGACACCGGGTGGCACAGTAGAGCGTGCAGATCCTTGAGGACAAACCTGGCTTCAGATCCCAGCTCTGCCAGTTACCAGCTGTGACGATGTGAGCGAGAGCTTGTTTTGGTTTGGTTCGATGTCCCATCGATGGGTGCAGTAATACCTGTCAGTTTCCTAGGGCTGCTGTAACAAGGTACCACATATTGGCTTAGAACAGACATTTATTCTCTCACACTTCCGAAAGCTAGAAGTCCAAAGTTAAGGTGTCATCAGGGCCATGCTCTCCCTAGAGGCTCTCAGAGAGAACACAGTCCATGCCTTTTTCTCAGTTTCTGGCATTGCCAGAAATCCTTGCATTCCTTAGCTTGTTGATGTATCCCTGCAAGTCTCTGCCCCTGTGGGCACACGGCGTTCTTTCCATGTGCATCTGTCTCTGTGTCCCTCTCTTCTTATCCTCATAAGAAAAGGTATGACAAAAGTCATATCAGATTATGGGCGTGCCCTACGCTAGTAGCATTTCTTAATTTGTATCTCAATTACATCTATAAAGACCCAGTTTCCAAATAAGATCACATGCATAGGTGCCAGGGGCTAGGACTTCAACATATCTTTTTTGGGATACATAATTCAATCCATGACACAGGATTATTGTGGGGATTAGGCAATCCAGTTGGAGAAAATGCTCTGGCCTCTCAAAGATGCTTCTTTTCTAGGCTACCTTGGATCTTCTCTTCTGGCACCATGGCCACTAGATCTCCAGTGAGAATGGTCTTTATCAAAAAGTCCCAAAATAATAAATGTTGGCGTGGATGCAGAGAGATACACTGCTGGTGGGACTGCAAACTAGTAAAACCTCTGTGGAAAGTAGTATGGAGATACCTCAAAGAGCTACAAGTAGAACTACCATTTGATCCAGCAGTCCCATTACTGGGCATCTACCCAAAAGAACAAATGACATTCTATAAAAAAGACATCTGCACTTGAATGTTTACAGCAGCACGATTCACAATTGCAAAGATGTGGAAACAACCCAAGTTCCCATCAATACATGAGGGGGATTAGTAAAATGTGTTATATATATACCATGGAGTTCTACTCAGCCACAAAAAACAATGGTGATCTAGCACCTCTTGTATTATCCTGGATAGAGCTGGAACCCATTCTACTAAGTGAAGTATCCCAAGAATGGAAAAGTAAGCATCACATGTACTCACCAGCAAATTGGTTTTAACTGATCAACACTTAAGTGCACATATAGTAGTAACATTCATCGGCATTTATCCAGCAATCCCACTACTGGATATTTACCCAAAGGAAAAGAAGTAATTTTATCAAAAAGACACCTGCACTTGAATGTTTATTGCAGCACAATTCACAATTGAAAAGATGTGGAATCAACCCAAGCACCCATCAATTTACAAGTGGATTAACAAAATGTGATATATGTATACCATGGAACACTACTCGGCCATGAAGAAGGATAAATTAAGGCCTTTTGCAACAATTTGGATGGAACTAGAGACATTTTAAGCCAATTATCTAAAGAATGGAAAAACAAAAACCACATGTACTGGCTATTAACTTGGAACTAACCGGTGAGCACACATGTGCACAGAGGGAAGTAAAACTCAGTGGAAATCAACCAGGGGGGAGGGGAGCAAAGGGGATGGGCAAAAGCCTACCTAAAGGGTACAATGAGCACTATCTGGGTGATGGGCACACTTATAATACTGACTCAAGCATGACAAAAGAGACCCATGTAACCAAAAACATTTGTACCCCCGTAATATTTTGAAATAAAAAATATAGTATTAACAATATTAACAATAATCTACTAAAATGTTTACCACAGCTTTGTTGGACTTTCTCTTCATAGGCAAACTTCCTTTTGAGTAGATGGAGGGAAGTTAAGTTTCTTACCCAGAGTCACACAGCTAATCAAGAATGGAGTCAAAATTCAAAGCCAAGCCCTCCTGACTGGTAAGCCCATGGTCTGTGCCTCCATGATACCTTGCTTAGTAAATCGTGTAATGGACTTGATGGAGAAGACACTCAATCCTAAAAGAGAGAATATGCACTGGGGCCACTGGTGTGCCAGAAAGAGTTTGGAGACAGACAGACCTGGGTCTGAGTCCTGGACTGTGTGGTTCACCAGCTGTGTGAACTTGAACTAGTCACCTAACTGCTCCAAGTCTCAGCTTATCTGTAAATGGAGACATCATGGTGGAATGTATTCAATGAACTTCATAATTGCAGCCAAAAGAAAGGAAAAGCTAGCCCTGGGGATTTCCAGCATCATGGGATGCTGATGGGGAGTGAATTGAGGAAAGGATCATATACTTCATCCATGTTTCACCCAGATCTTCCTCCAGTTCAGAACAGAACCCCTCACCAAGGACAGCCCCTCCTGGGAATTTTTAAAAAATCAAATGATGCCGAAAAATGAAATGTTAATTTTGTCTGTGGTTCTGGTCTCTCTTCCTCTGTTGTCAGTTTGAAAACACTTGCTAAAAAATAACATCCCCTCTCGCCCTAGCTTCTTCCTCTTCTTGTTTCCAAGACAGGCCTGTTAGAGAATTCAAGGCAGTTTTGCTTTCAAATGGCCTGTCTTTCTAATTCCTTCTTCCTCCTGAGCCTGAGCTCAACATTACTTTCTCTCCCTACCTTGTCCTGCTCTGCAGATGCAGCTATACCTTAAGCGAGGGCAATTTGCATGATACCCTAGACCCCATGATTTCCTGACTCCTGGGCTGCAGAGAGGAGCAGGTAGCTGGAGCACTTTCAGAGTGAGTCAGAAGGGATTTGGCAGTAAATGTGGGTAAAAATGCCTGAGACTCATATACACCCAATGTGAACATAATCCTTCACAACTCCCAGGAGGTAAGTGGGGGCAGTCATGTTCCCTTGCTCACTTCCACGCCAAAGCTGAGGCTGCACAGTCTTTGGTGACACCCCCCTTTCTCAAGTAGTGTTGCCTTTAATGGCCAATGAAACAAGATTGCACCTCTCCAAGCCTGAACAAACATCATCCGGTGAAGTGGGCACGTTCAAGCAGCTGGGAGAGTACAGCACTCCATAAGAATCAAGTCTTTAAGAGGCTGATACCAAATAACTCCAATTACACCCGCTTTATCAAGGAGCCTCAGCTTGCCAGTGTTTCAAACACAAAATTGTTATCAACTGTGTGTTCTCAAATCCTCTTTAATTATGCTTACCATCATCTCAGTGCAATTCCATTTATTTCAAATTATCAGGGGTTATTCAGTCACATTTTCTCTTCTATAGGACACTGTCACATGCATTTCAAAACTTTAAATTTGTTTTCAGGTAATGACTGTCTTCTTCTCACTACCTCCACCCTCCAGCCCAAACATATACCCAAACCTAGACTTGAGTTTCTAAGCAGCTTGGGGTAGAGGGGCAGTGAGAAAAGTATGCTCTGTTCTCACTACCCTATCTCCTCTGCACATGCCATCTGGTATTAAGGTGGGATGGAAGGAAGGAAGGGCAGAGATGTCTCCTTACTCAGCTGCCTGTGGTGAGGGGCTGCTCCTGTTCATTTCCATGGTCGCTGCTGCCCTGGATAATACAAATAGGCCTCTGGCTCCTTCTGTGTGGCTGCTCTCTCCTGGAGCTTGTGTGCTGGGTTCTTTGCAGAGTGTGTCAGGGCGACTGCCTGCATATTCACCTACCTAGGTGACCTGGCTAGGGCCGTAGCTGCTTCCTTGCCTTTTCCTCCCCAGCCAGAGACAGTCTGTCCCACACTCTCCTCTTTCTGCTAGGAGGACCTCATCCAGTGGGCAGGCCGCTTGGGGAATAATGACAGGACAGCTCAAGTACCACTTACCCAGGTGTTCCCTCGACCCAGGGGAAGTGTACACATCCTTGCCACACCAGAGGGGCTGCAGACCCTACCTGTCTCTGTCTCTATGGCCCAGCATCAGGTGCTCTGCTGGTTCATGGCTCAGAAACTGTCAAAAGAGAGGTGATAGCAGCCCCCAACTGAGTAGACTAGGACACTGGTGGAATAGGACTTCACTAAGGCTCCAACTTGTCAAAAAATTCTCTTTGGGCCTCCCTCTCTAGGCTTTGGAGAAGGGAAATGCCCATACCCACTTCTTCTCTCTCATGGAGAAGTGATAAGAAAAGTTTTATAATACAGAATTAGTTAAATAAATAAATTCTATGGACGTATGCACAGAATTGACAGATTATTTTAAAGGTAGTATATGTTCAGTGAAAAGAGTAGTGTAGCAGACTGTGTTTTCCAAGATGGCAGCAATACCACCTCCCATCTCACAGGCTCTTATTACAATGTGACCTTGACAGTCCCCTCATCCAGTGATGGCGTCTATGTCACCTCCCTTTGAAGCTGGGCAGATCTTGGTGTCTGCCTCAACCAAGAATATTGTAGAGGTAAGATTATGTGACTTCCAAGGCTGGCTCATAAATATGCCATGAACTTCCACCTTGGTCTCTTGACATGTTCATTCTTGGGACCCAGCCACTATGCAGCGAGGAAGCTCAAGGCAGCACATAGAAAGGCCATGAGGAGGTACTCCAAGTGATGACCCCAGATCCCAGCTGACGTTCCAGCTGATGGCTTGCATCAACTGTCAGGCATGTAAGGGATGACCCTCCCGATAATTCCATCCTCTCTACCCATGGAGTCACCACAGAGCCTTTGCATCACCCCATCTGGGCCCCCAGACATTATGGAACAGAAACAAGTGATCCCACCATGCTCTTCTCAAATCCCTGATCTAGAGAATCTGTGAGTGTAATAAATTGCTGTAGCTTTACCTCTAAGTTTGGGATGGTTTGTTATGTGGCAGTAGTAACTGAAACAAACAAGATACCAAATTGTCCCTATAGCATGATCCATGTATTTCACATATACAGTAATGTGAAAAGTATTTAAAACTAACACTGACTGCGGATTACCTCTGCCTTCTAAGAGAAGAAGCATAGCTTCTATCAATGAAAAAATAAGTATCAGGTTCTGTTTCACTTATAAAGCCTGATGGAGAGAGGCAGGGGAAAGATGGGAATTCCAAAGCCTCTGCTTTCTCTTCTCTGTTAATAGAGATTGAAATTCAGAGTCAGCGATCATTGGTCTGAGCAGTACTCAATAGTAGGGCTTTAGATGTACAAGAGAGAAGACCCAGGACCGTGGAGGGCTTGTGGAGCTAAACTGCCTTTGGTGATGAAATGAGAGAATTTGAAAGTGTTAGGGTACCGAGAAGGCAGATAAAAATGTGGAAGGTGAGAATCTTCAGAGAAAAGTGGTCAGTGAGAAACAAGCTCCCTATAACAAGGTTGCTAAAGGGCTTTTCAGGAGAGAGAGAGCGAATATCCAAGTTTAAGTTAGCACGCGTTCTAAAAATGTCTCCTGTGAAATCAAGGTGTCAGCTGGGCAAAAACAATAATAAAATAAAAATCCTTCCTGAATCCCCACACCTTGAGTGAAGTTTGCTGAGCACAGACTCCCTGGGAGAAGGGCCTAGTGGGACAAAGAGCAGAGGCTGAGTTTGACACAGAGCTCAGGGTCAGCAGTGAGCGTACCTTCATGCAGGAAAGTGAATCCAGAGCTCCTCGGAACCAGACAGCTGGAGCCCGAATGAACCGCAAGACTGTCAGCCCCAGAGAATGCAGAACTCTTGGAGAGGACACCAGACTTCCTAAAGAAAACAGGATAAAGAGCTAAAGTCACTTTTACTTAAACGTCAAAGTACAGGGCCACCTCAACTAACATCTGAATTACAAACAGCAGAGTGGCATCTTAGTTTGTCAAGTTAGTGCTCCAGGTAAAAATGTTCAAAGGTCAAAACACCCTTGAAACCCCTTAGCATGATGCCACATGGGGGGATGGCCATTTCTAGCAAGTTCCATCGGCTAATGTTTCCCTAAACGTTCACTTGCTTCCTTAGTTTGACTGTCAGCTGAAATGGCTGGTTTGAATGAGAGACCATGTTGAACCAAAAATACATCTCTTTAAACCCAAAACCACAGTGTGCGTGGTGAGATGTTCACATGTTGAGAAGACCCCAGGAACTGAAGTCTCAGGAAGGAACAACAGATTCCCTCTGCACCCCCATCTCACACCCACTCCCTGCAGCCACAATTCCTTGGAATGGTGAACAGCATTACCCACACGCTGGATTCTCTCTTTTTCTTCCCTCTTCTCTCTCATACTTTTATGGTTGAACATGTGTAACTTTATTGCATGTATGATATGACACCCTAAAAATATATTTAAATATTTTGGCTAAGAAAAAATACTTGCAGGGAATATACCATCTTAGCAGTGGTAGCCTCTAGGTACTCTGTTATTCAAATTTTCTACAAAAAGCACATAAAATTTCTATAATCATTAAGTACCCCATCGGGTAGTTGTAGGGATTAATAGTGCTTAAAACACTGTATGCACACACAGACCCTCTATATATATTATCTCATCATTATTATCAGGAAAAAATAAAATTTACCTCCCTGCTGTGTGAGCGGGAAAGAGAGGCGAGGAGAGGAGACGGCCTACCAGCTGGGAGGCCCCACCTGCCCCATGAACCTGCGGGACGTCCTGTGGCTTTCATTTCCTCCCTCCTCCATGACTTGGATGTTTTGCAGAGGGAGGATCTCAGAGGATTAAATTAGCCAGGTGTCGATAAGGAATAAACCCGGACAAGGATCAAGAAAACTGGGAGGAAAAAATGGGAAGGTAGATAGTAGAGGCTAAGAGGTGAAAAGAATTTCCAGAAGGAGTTTCCTCACTGCCGCCATCCAGGTCAGGGAATGGTTCTCAGTGGGCCTCCCTCTGGAGCAACAGAAAGAAGGCAGGCTGGCTGCGGTGAGGCTCTGCATGCTCCAGGAAGGACTTGAGATATAAATTCCAGCTCTGACACTTGAATAAATTACTTAATTTCCTTTTGCCTCAGTTTCCTCATCTAGAAAATGAGGACTGATCAGAACATCCACCACATCTGGGTGTTGTGAGGATTAAACGAGGTACCACATCTGCAGAGTGCTTTAGCATCATGCTTGGCACACAATGGGATCTCAACAAATGTTAGCCATTGTTATTATTATCTGCACCCTGAAATTCCTGAATAATTACATGTGGTCGTGAGTACTTGAATTGATTCTGTGTGTTGCAGTGTACAGACATAGAATATTTTGCTATTTAAAAGCATGTCCTTGCAATACAAATTGAAATGTCTTACCATCTGTCACCTACCAAACTGGCTAATAATGTTGCCTGGCATTGGTGAAAATGGGGGGAATTGAATACACCTGTGCTGCTAACGTGCGTGCAAAGGGCCCAATCTCTGGGAAGAGCAATTTGATGATACATGCCCTGAAACATGTCCATGCTGGCGCCACCCAGGGTGGACAGAGGAAATCAGCTGGGGGCAAGCGGCTGAGCAGACCTGTGGCGGGATGGCTGGTGGAGGTGAAAAATGCAGAAACTAGAATGGATCTGAGGAATCAACAAATCTCCAAGGAGTCCCAGAAATTCCAGGGAGGGGATATTATACAATGTGTGGTTAAGCAAATCAAGACTCAGGCCGTTGTTACATGGGTGTTAGAGAGAATGCTAATTCTTTAAGACTGGAAACACCCAAAAAAGTACCTCCAGCTGCTGACTGCATATCCTCACCTGGAAGTCTCACAGGCATCTCCAACTTAGCACACCCACAACAGACCTACTCTCTTACCACACCTCCCACCCCAAGTGTTCATCTCCCAACATTCCAGTCAAAAAACAAAGGTGCCACAACTTATCTGGTTGTTCAGGCCCCAACTCAGGGAGTCACCCTAGATTTCTGCTTTCCTTTCACCATCACCACCCCAGACACCCACATCCAGTTCCTCAGCAAGTCCTGTTTTTTCTACCGCCAGAGTAGATCCCAAATCCAGTCGCTTCTCTCAGTATCCACTGCGACTGTGTGATCTAGGCCCCCGTGACTTCCCATCTGGCTACTGAAGTAGCCTTTGCTGATCATGTTACCTCTTCTACACTTGCTCCTTCCAAGACATTCTCCAGGTAACAGGCTGGATGGTCTTTTAGAAATAGAATCCAGATTGAGTCACTCAATCAACCAGATTAAAATTCATCAATTACTTTATGTTGTCTACCTCTTTCTCCTTTCTGCCATCCGTCTTCATCTTCCCCTTGGCCACTGCCCTGCAGTCATGTCTACTTTCTCTCTGTCCCCACTGGACCCTCTGGCCACAGGGCTCCTTCTTTGGCACTTCCCAGCATCCAGGTCTCTCCTCAAAGAGGTCTTCCCTCGCTAGACTACCCCAAAGCACGCTCTAGTCAGTATCACAATATCTTGTTCTATTGCATCCACAGCACCTATCTTCATCTGAAATTCTTAAGTTTCTTTACTTGTACATTGTTTATGTTCTATCAACCAACACACACAAAACACATCACTGGAATGTGAGCTTCTGAGGGCAGAAGCCTGCTTGCCTTGTTCACAGTTTATCCTCGGCACCCAGTACATGGAAAATGTTCAATAATTAGATGAGAACAAATCAATGAGTGAATATCTGGATCCTATAAGGTTCTGGCCCCCACACTCCAGTTCCCGCCAGTAATTCGCGACTTCAGTGTTGGTGATGGAGAAAGGAGGCAGAGAAGGGGGGGAGGCATGGACCACTGGTTCTGATGGAGATACAAGGATAAAAACTTCTTGTTGAACCAAGGGGGAAAACCAGAGAGAAGCTCAGGATTTGGTCTGGGCTTGCAGAGCAAGTTGCTGGCAGGATCAGATGCTAAAGCTTCTGATGTGTGGTGCTTGTCTAGGTGATTGCTCTGGATGTGTCTTATCACAGCTACAATGCTATTTCACAATGATGTACAAAGATGAGGATTAACTCCATCCCAAAGGAACTCCTCTTGTGACATTTGGTTGTGTGGTATGTAGGAAGTTGGCTAATTAATAAGCATTCAAGTGACGAAATGTTGAAATATTAATATTATTGGGCTGCCAAGAGGAGCTGAGACACCTTAGCTTAGTATTTGCTGTGGTTTAAACATGTCCCCAAAAAGCATGTGTTGGAAATTTAATCCCCAGTGCAACACTGTTGGCAGGTGGGGCCTAATGAGAGGTGATTAGACCATGAGGACTCCACCCTCATGGATGGATTAATGCCATTATTTCAGGAGTAGGTTTATTACTGTGGGATTGGGTGTGCTATAAAAAGATCAGTTTGGTCCCCTTTCTCTTTCTCCCTTGCCTTATCTTGGCCTTTCCACCACAGGATAACACAGCAAGAAAGCCCTCACCAGATGCAGCCTCCAGAACCATGAGCCAATAAATTTCTGTTCATTATAAATTTCTCAGTCTGTGGTATTCTGTTATAGCAGCACAAAACAGACTAAGATAGAAAAGTGTTACTAAGAAGTGGAGCTGTTGCTATAACAAATATCTGAAAATGTGGAAGCAGCTTTGGAACCAGATAATGAGCAGAGGCTGGAAGAATTCAGAGGAGCAGGCTAGGGAAAGCAGAGATTGCTATAAATAGAGTATTAAGGGTGATTCCGGTGAGGGCTCAGAAGAAAAGAGCTGTAGAGGAAGTCTGAAATTTCTTAGAGATTGCTCAAGCAGTTGTAATCAGAATGTTGGTAGAAATATGGACAGTAAAGGCCACACTGATGTGCTCTCAGATGAAAATAATAAACAAGGTGTTGAAAATTGCAGGAATGGCCATCCTTTTTGGGAAGTGGCAAAGAACTTGGCTGAATTGTTTATGGAAGGCAAAATTTAAGAGCGATGAACTAGGTAGGATATCAAGTGGAAGAAATATCTAAGCAAAAGATTGAAGGAGCTGTGTGACTTCTTTTAACTATATACAGTTAAAATAGCAGTCCCTCAACTTGTGCTTACCAGCCTCCAGAATCATGAGGCAAAAAATTTCTGTTCACTGTGCATTACCCAGTCTCATGTATACTGTTATAGCAGCACAAAATAGACTAAGACAGTATTCAGGACATGCCACTCTTCATCCTCTTTCCAAATCTGAAATCTCTTTTAATATTAATTTTCCCATCTGCACAATGAAAAGCAAATGATCAGCAAAGTTCCTTCTAGCCGTGACATTTTAGAATGTTTCACTTTGACATGAGTTCTTTCCTGTAGCCAAATTGATCTACTTACTGTCCTCTCTGTGCCATCTACATATATGCCCCAAAACATTTGCCTTTGCTTATACTGGTTCTTTACCAACAATGTTGTCATTTTCTTTCTGCTCTTTGAAATACTATCCAGCCTTTAATGACCAATAGAATTTCTATTCCCATTCTTCTTCCTTATTTTTTCTGGCTGAAAATATTTCTTTCCATAAAGTCTTGGAACATTCATTGTCTAATCCAGGGGTTGATAAACTCCAGCCTGTAGGCCAAATCTTGGCCATTAGCCAAATCTGTCTGTTTTTATAAATAAAGATTTATTGGAACATACCCATGCCAATTAATTTACATATTTTCTATGGCTGTTTTTGATACAGTGGCAGGGTTGAGTCATTATAACAGAAACAATATGACCCACAAGGCCTAAATATTTACTATCTGGCTCTTACAAAAAAGTTTACCTACCCTTAGCTAATCCATGTTTCTCAAACTTGAGTATAGACAGATCCAGGCTGAGATCTGGGCAGAAGTTATCCGAAGCCACGTGGTCAGGATTGTGTATCTTCTTGGAGCATCTATTTTACTAGACTTGGGAGAAAAAAATAGTTAATAGACTATAAATGTGGACATTACAAACAAATACATTGACTTTATGGTGTGGAATCCAACATTTGCACGAAATTGTAAGTTAAAATCCCAAACGTGGCCAAAATTCCAAGCTTGGGAGGGCCTCTTGACATTGTTGCTGTTTCTCCACGGTTATAAATATTTTGGTATAAAATTTTAGGTAACGCCCATGTATGCTATTCAATTTGAGGTGAAAGTACATTTCTTCTGGATCTTTGTGTTCTCACCACTCCTGGCACAGTGCTTGACTGTGAGAACTCCGGAAGGGCTGGCATCATTTATTAAGGTGAATCCTAAAAGGCCCTCACCTGTCAGAATGGTTTAATGGGGTCTTGCCTGAAGGCAGAGGGAGGGACCAGACGACTTCGCCTGCAGAGGTCTCCTTCACTGTGCAGAGCTTATTAGTGCCTTGACTGTCATTATGGCAACAAAAAGTCTAATAAGCTTTTGTTAAATTAACAATATTCACAGCAATGTCATCACTAACGTACAGCACAAATTAGTTCCTTCCTGAACTGAAGGCAGAACCAATCTTCATATAAATGAACTAGTGATAACCTAGTGGTTTTGGTTTTGGATTTTTTGGCTTTATCTTTTCCTTTAATGTAATTAATTTACATTAATTACATTAATGTAAATGTAAATTAAATTAATGGAGAGGAGATACCAGAAAGTTTAATATGTCCCTGACTACCAACCCCACCAATGTTACCATTCTACCCTATCCCTCACCCCAAAGCATCTCTGACTTCTCCTGAGATCTGAACAATCACTATTGCATAAAACAGTGACCGATGGGTCTTATTGTCTGGTGTTGTTTATCTTTGTCTTGCTTTTAAAGGCAAATGTCCCCAGGAAAGGATAACAGATAAAGTTAGCAACCTCCGTAAGAATCAGGAGATGGTTTTGCCATTGATCGAGGGCAGGGGGGAGAAAGGCAGCCCTAGCCCCTGAGTCAGAGTCAGACCTGAGGCCAAACCCCTCCAGGGTCACCCTCAGGGAGTCACTTGCCATTTCTGAACTTTCATTTATTTTTCCTGTAACATGAAAGTATGAAACAGTGATCTCCAAGAGCTTTTCCACCTGTGAGCATCTACAGTTCAAGGCAGCATAATGAATGGAAAAATCAGGGCCACAACCACATGGATAGGCCTCAGAAATACAATATATATTATATATATTATATATTATACATTATATATATATATATAGAAAAATTTAGTTACAGAATGACTTGTACTGCATGATGCCACTTTAACTTTTAATTTCATTTTTTTTAATTCATAGCCTAGATCATCCACGTGATTCAAAAAATGTTAAGGAATAGATTTAAAAGTCTTCCTCCCATCCCTCATCCCATCCTACATCCCACATGCAAAACCGTTATAAGTTTTGGGATGCAAACTTTCAGTTTCTTTATGCACCTACAAATGAAAATTAATACATCAGCTCATTTCTTCCTTCCCTACCCAAAAGATAGCACGCTATACATATTCTTCTGTACCTTACTGTTTTTTCCCACCTAGTATCTATTTGAAAACGTTCCATATTAGTACAGAGAGTGTCTTCATTCTTTTTATACCTGCATAGAATTCCATTATGGGATGCACCATATTTATTCAGCCACTCCCCTATTGATAATTATGTGGGTTTTTTTCTATTTTTTTCATTATAAGCAATACTACAATGAATAACCTTGAGCACATGTGCTTTTGAACATGTGTAAACGTATCTATAGACAAATTCTAAGAAATGGGATTTCTTTTGTAATTTTGTGTATTTGCATTTTTGATGGAGATTGTCTAATTGCCTTCTACAGAGATTACACCAATTTACTCACCCACAATCAAAGTTTGAGTACTGCTTCTATATGCTCTTATCAAAGCTTAGGTGCGGACTGATCTGACAGATTTTTAAAATGGTATCTCAATGTGGTTTTAATTTGTATTGCTTTATTTTATGAATGAGGTGGTGAATCTTTTCTCATAGTTAACAGCCATTTGTCTTTCTTTCTCTGTAAATTATTACTTATAGCCATCTCTCACATATGCAAATTTTTTAAACATACAATACTATGTATTGTCTATGGCCATGGACATACATAACGAAGGACAGGAGTAACTCGAACCTCAGTTGAGAGACTGTCGCTGGGGAGGACGGCACAGAGGAGGGATGAAGGGATTTCCACTGATGGGTGACATTTTATTTTTTTACAAAAAGGACATGAGGTAAATAATGCAGAAAGAAAATAGAAAAAGAAGTTAGGAAGGAAAGAAAAGAGAAAACGGGTTTTTAAATCAGTGAACCTGAACTTGAATCCCAGCCACAAGACATGCTCTGTGGCCTTCAACAGCTCTCCTGAACCTTCCTCACATCTCTAGGATGCAGATAACATAATCATGACTAAAGATAATCCATGTAAAACTGTGATTACCACATCATTGCTGCTCAACAATTACATCACATCGTCATTGTCAGTAGTGATTTGATTATTATTCAAATGCATGCAATGCCTCAAGCCAAGAGAAAAGGTCTGGTGGTTTTTTTTTCTAGGCTCAACCATTTTTTTCCCTGTTGGGTTTCCCAAGGAGTAGCCTCTTCTTGGCTAGTGTACACCAGCAGTTTCATCCTCTCTAGCCCATTTTCCGAACGTCCGCCCCAGAGCTGCCCCTGTTGGTGTGACTGGGAGGGGGAATTTCCTCTGTGTCGCAATTACTGTTCCCAAAAGCTGTGGCCTCTGTTAGCACCAGTGACACTTTGGCTTCCCACTGTGGCAGCATCTGGAGAATTACGTCCGTGGTTTACCTGCAGCCTGGAACCCCCTGGAGGGGTCCACACCTCTCTTTCCCCTTGGTTTGCATTACACTGACAGGCACCAGGGTGTCCCCACACTGCCCCCCCTAAGACTTCTTAATGCCTTGTTTCCCCAAAGCCTTGGAGAACAAGAAAAAAATATTCCTTTGCTGTAAACTCCTTTTATCTGAATGGAATAAATTAGGAATGATTAGAACAGTGAACTTTGTACACACCTTTTTACACCGTTGGGTTATTTCCTGAGTTGAAATCATTTCTATTCTTTTTCGTTATTTTGATACAAAACATCAGAACACTGGAGAGGAGAGAAAGAGGGGAGGAAGAAAAGAAAAAGGGAGGAAAGAGGATGGCAGACACAAAAGGAAGGAGGCTTGAAATAGACAGTATCGTGGCAGTGTAACTTCTTAAACTCCCTGGAAAGAAGCTCCAGAAGTGATCTAAAGATCCGGGTCAGACCACCAGGTCCCTGATTAGTGGCTGAACCTCTGCTCTAGAAGCGACAACAGCAGCACAGCTAATGTCAGGCGATAGGTGAGAGAATGCCGAGTGAGCCTGAAGGAACGCTTCCTCTGATATCACCTGGAAGCTTCGCCACGCCAGCAAAGACAACGTCCTTCAGTGATAATCACAGCAAGGAACCAATAACCCATCAACCAACTCATGAAAATCATGGAGAAAGGAATGACCATTATTCACAGCAGGTGAAGAGCACTTTATCCTCGGCAGAGCTGATCTGAAGGGACATTGTAAGACACACAGAGTTTAACTTTCTTGGCATTTCTGAGTATTTTTTCTCCTTTGGGCAACCCGGATTCCATGAAACCAGAACCTCTCTCTGTGACATCCACATTTACTGCCAGTGCCTCACCGCTCTTCCCTCCCCCCAAATTTCCCTCTCGTCAACCTCATTTCCTGGAGCTCTTTGCTGGGAGACAGACAGCTGCCTGTTGAGAAACCCTTCCATTCTAAAGCGATGATGGACGTGCTGCCCTAGGTGGAATGATAACCCCTCCAAAGATATTCATGCCCTCCTCCCCAGAATCCTTGAATACATTACATAGCAAAGGGGATTTTGCAAATGGGATTAAGGTGAAGGGTTTTGAGATTATCCTGGATTATGCAGGTGAGCCCAATCTCATCCCATGAGTCCTAAAATTTGGAAAACCTTTCCCTGCTGAGTCAGAGAGATGAGAGGGATGAAGAGTGGATGGCTTTGAAGATAGAGGAAGTAGGCATGACTCAAGGAAGACGAGTGGCCTTCAGAAGCTGAGATTGACCCTCAGTGGCAGCCAGCAAGGATCTCAGTCCTCAGGAACTGAATTTTGCCAACATCCCAAATGTGCAAGGAAACAGATCCTCCTGTAGAACCTTCAGGAAAGCATGTACCCCTGCTGACACCTTGGTTTCAGCCCAGTGAGACCACACCAGACCCATATAAGACCTGCAAAACTGTAAGATAATAAATGTGTGTGGTTTAATCTACTATATTTGTAGAAATGTATTTTCTAGCAATAGAACACTAATACAGATGCTAACATGAGACTCAGTGGGGATTTCAGTTATTTTGTTCTGTAAAGCAACTATTACAGTACAATGTAAGGGAAAACAATTGCATGTATTTTGGAACAGGCAAGTTGTTTTGCCACAATTCATAGCCAGGTGTATCAACCACTTTGTTCATTTACCTGTTCCACAAATATTTATGGAATGCCTGCTATATACCAGGCACACAGCGCCCTACACATAAGGTATCTTTTAGATCATGTCTACACAAGTGGATTCCGTCAGCCAATAAATCAACAAATGTTCATTGAGCTATTTATTACACAGAAGGGCACCTCAATTGGGATTCACTGAAAAGTTCTCTTCACTGCCTGGGAAGAAGGCTGGGGAGCCTGAGATTCCAAATTCTGCAAAGGAAGATTGGAATCAGACAGTGTTGGAGTCTGTCTTCAAAACAGCTATGAGACATTGCTGTCACCCTTTGTATATGAGAAAACTGAGGCTTAGAGAGACATTGGCCAAGTCACACCACCAGTAAGTGACGGAGCTGGACTTTTTAAAATTCTTAATTGTGGTAAAAAACACATAACATAAAATTTACATCTTAACCATTTTTAAGCATAGTGTTTGATAGTGTCAAGTACATTCACATTGTTGTGCAACCAATCTCCAGAATTCTGTTCATCTTGCAAAATCGAAACTCCGCACTCATTAACAACTCCCGGTTCCTCCCTCCAGCCAGCCCCTGGTAACCACCACTCTACTTTCTGTCTCTATGAATTTGACTTTTCTAGGTACCTCTCATATGTGGAATCATATGGTACTTGTCTTTTAGTGACTGGCTTATTTCATTTACTGTGTCTTCAAGGCTTATGCATGTTGTAGCATATGTCAGAATTTCCTTCCTTTTCAATGCCCAATAATATTCCATTTATGCATATGTCACATTTCTTTATCATTTGTCTGTCAGTGGACATGGGGTTGCTTCCATTTTTGGCTTCCATTTTGTGAATAGCGCTGCCGTGAACTTGTTGTATAAACATCTCTTCGAGACTGTACTTTCAATTCTTTTGGGTGTGTGTCAGTGGAACTGAAATTTGAACATAGATCTCTCTGACTATGATGCCCATTCTCTTTCCAGGATGCCACACAGCCTACAGTGAAATGATGATTTTCCACACTGCAACTAACTAGGTATCTGGAATGCTTTGTTCATATTCCATTCCACACAGGCTAGACAGAGCTAGTTCTGTTCCGTGATTACCCAGTGATAAGAACACAAGCTGATATGCTGCACTAAGAATAAAATGCAAACTCCTAGGCCCTACATGATCTGGCCCCTCCTGCCTTTCAACTCACTTCCCACCACTTGTATATTTCAGTTGTGCTGGCCGTGTCTCCGTTCCTCCAACATACCAAGCTTGTCCCCACCCTGGAGCCTTTGCATTTGCTCTATATCCTCCCTAGGACTTTGCGTAACTGTCCCCTTCTCTTCATTCAGCTCTCAGCTCAAATATCGCCATCTCAAAGGGGCCTTCGCAGACAACTGTTTGTAAAGTGGCACCTCCTACCACCATTTATCTCATTGTTCTGTTTTATTTTCTTCAAAACTAGCTAAAAAAATTTTTTTTGCTGTTGGTGCTTTCTAGTTTATTATCTGTCTCCTTCAGAGGAATGCAATTTCCACACGAATGTTCTCTATCTTATTTCCCCGATATTCCCCAGGATAGAGCCATGCCTGGTGCATAGTGGTGCTCATCAGAATATCTGTTGAATAAAGGAATGTGTAAGGATCTTCATTGCAGCATTTTTTATCATATCCAAAAAATGGGAATAGTGTGAATGTCCATTAGTGTGAAATGGTTAAATAAATGAAGGTACCTAATATGGAAAACTCTGCAGCCTTTAAAAAGGGTTAAAACAACCTATTATTACCAACAAGAAAGAATATCTTCAAGGTATGATTGATTTTTTAAAAACAAAGTACAAAGCAATAAGTATGCTATAATTTTAATTTTATAAAATATCAAAATATATGTGTATATAAATGTTTGGGACTATCTATATAAGTAGTTACGCCTGGAGAACAAGATTAGAGAGAGAGGAGAAGAGAGGGTTTTTTGGTTATGTTTGTATTTTTTATTTTATACACTCTATATTGTCATAGGTTTTACAATTAGCTTCAATTACTTTGGTAACAAAAAAACTTACTACATATGCTGAAGTGTTTAGGGGAAGTATATACTACTGTTTGCAATTTATTTTGAATAAAATATATAAAAATAGGATAAATCAATAGATGGATAGAGCATTAGATAGTTAAATAGACATGGGATAAAGTAAGCATAGCAAAATGTTCATTGTAGAGTATAGACGGTGGATATATGGATGTTCAACTTACAAATCTTTCAACTTTCTGATTGTTTGATAATGTTCACAGTGAAATTTGGAGGTGGAAATCTTACCGTTTATTCAATGCACTTTTCTCAAATGCCTATCAGGTGTCAGATACGTGCTGTAAGTTTCTTAGGTCTATTTTCATGCTGTTACAATGGCACCTAAATGGCATGGAGATCAAAGGCCATCATGGTGCCTCCTCCCCACCCCCATTCCTGCTGCCAGGGCCAAGGCCACAGTCCCCCACAGCATCCCAGAAAACCAAGACTCAGCGAGGAGGCAGCCTACATTCATTCCAGTGTAAGTTTTTCCTGTGTTAGGGAGCCCAGCGTCCCAAGTGAAGATTGGAGAAAAAAATCTATGTTCAAGTTCCAGCAGAAAACAGGCAGCACATTCAAAACAGTTAATTGGAGAGAGGTAGACAAGGGAACTACATACAGAGGTGTGGCTCCCTTGAATTGAGGGACCAGCGGGAACAGAAATGCACCCTGGGAAGGCATTACCACCCCTAGGCCTAAAGGGCTAGGAAAGCACGAGGTTCCTTTCCTCATCCCGAGCTCAGCCCAGTGGAAGCCGTGGGTGCAGGAAGCAGCCCCTTCCGAGAATGCAGTGAAGGAGGCATGGAGGGATTAAGCCCCTGCTTCTCTTTTCCCCTCCTCTGCTGATGCTCCCGTCACCAAGCCGCGCCGGAAGCCAGAGAACACAGACAGCCAAGTGACACTGTCTTTGGAGGTGAGCATCCCGGACAGGAAGCCTCATGCATCATGGATCTGAGGGCGGGGTTAGGGCAGGGGTGAGCAGTCAGAAAAAAAATGTTTTTAAAAAAGGACAAAAATCCTACAACTGGAAGAGATTTGCATCAAACTGATCTTATAATTTATTATCCATACTGGCCACTTAGAGAATGAAAGAGGTTAATGATTACACCAGCCCTACAGGCAAAACCAGAACTGTATGGCTGCTCTGTTTACATCACCTATTCCAACCCCCTCGATTTGCAGATGAGGTCGCTGATGAGACCCAGAGAGGTAAAGTGACCAAAGTTGCACAGCAGGTCAAGGGCAGAGGTGGAAAAATCAACTGCTGACAGCCAGGCTGGGGGCCTGCTTCCTCAACACTCCCCAGCATCAGCAAGAAACACCCTCGGGGCTCCTGCGACGCCCTCACATGACTCTGGGGAAAGGACCACTCATTTTTCTGTACCAAGAAGCATGTGGTTTAGAGCTCCTCTTTTTCTCTTATTTTTTCTTCCCCTTTTTTGTGGTCAAATACTAGGCTGGCTAGAGGGGAAGCACCTAGGTGTCGTGGGGTTTTAGTGCTGTTTCATGACATAAGCGAAAGCCCGCCGAGGGGAGAGTGAAACACAAAGCGGGGCCATCTGACAAGCTGCCTCAGTCACCTTCGGGACGAGGCCATCTTGTCCTTGGGGATGGACTGTTGAGACTTCTGGGAAATACTCATTCAGTGAATTCCTCATCCAACAACTATATCTTTTTTTTTTTTTCAGTAGATTTAGGGGGTACAAGCTGAATTCCATTACAAGTATATACTGTTTAGTGGTAGAGTCTGGGATTTTGTGTACCCATTGCCCGAGTGGTGTACACTGTACCCTGTAGGTAATTTTTCACCCCTCCCCCGTCACACCCTCCTTCATTTTGAGTATCCAGTGTCCATTATGTCACTCTGTGTGTCCTCACGTAGCCATAGTTTAGCTCCCACTTATAAGTGAGAACACGTGGCATTTATTTTTCTGATTTTGAGTTACTTCACTTAGGATAATGGCCTCCAGTCCCATCCAAGTTGCTGCAAAAGACATTATTTCCTTCTTGCTTATGGCCCAGTAGTGCTCTATGGTATATATCATATACACCACGTCTTCTTTACCCACTCATCAGTCCACAGCTATTTCTCGAGCATCTGCTAGGTGCCAGGCACTGTGCTATGCACATGATATATAAGGACAGATGGACTCTCATTAAGATCACATTTTGGAAAGGGGTGGGCATCGGATAATAGACATATATACAAATAGATTAACTACAGACCACAGTTAGCACTAGAAAGGAAATAGGGTGCTCCGACAAACAGTAATTATAGCCAGCATCTATTAACATCCCCCTTTCTCTGCAACCACTTTGTGAGGGACATACTAGTATTATCTCCATCATATGGGTGTGGAAACTGAGGCACAGAGAGGGTAGGTGATTGCCCAAGGTCAATCAGTTGGTATGTGTCAGAGCTGAACTTGAACCCATGAGTCATGAGCCTCGGTCTCAACCATTAGCTAAATGGGAGAGTACACATTATACCTTCGGTAGACAAGGAAGGCCTTTCTCAGGAAGTGGTGTGTAAGCTGAGATGAGGCCAAACAGCCCACCGGAAGAGCTGGAGAATGTTCTAGGCAGAAAAAGGAGTGCCTGTCAATGTACAAAGGTGGGAAAGAGTCTGGCATCCTCTGTAATCTGTCAGAGAGCCTGAGAGATTGGGGTGGGGGTGGATTTTCTGTTAGGTGTTCCTTACAAAGTGTCTTTGCAGACACACGTTTTCTTATTTTTTCATCAAACAGCCTGGTTATGCCAGTCGAGCATGGGTCATTACGCATTTTATAGAACACCCTACATGGTTTCTGGGAACTTAGGGACCGAGGTGACACTGGCCCCCATGACTTTGAACTCGTGTCACGCACTCTTTCTACTGAACCTCTGCCAAGGAACAAGCTGCCCCTTTGCCGCCCCTGTGGTTCCTTAACTGCAGTGCACCCAGTAATCCCAGCACCTCTGTTCCCTTCTCTGCCTCTCCTCCCACCTCACCTCTCCAGCTGCCTCAACAACTTAATTTCTAGGGAAGTCTGATAAACAAATCTGTGCTCATCTGCTACTGCGGAACTAAGCCCTATTGGAAACCTGGAGGCGACTTATCTTTACATCCCCGTGAGAACTTACAACAGCCTTTCCATTTTTCCAGTCATAACACAAGCCTCAAGCTATTAGCATTTTCTTCTCTGCCAAAGTGGAAGTCATTAGTTGATTACAGGCCTATTCCCAGAGGATCCTGGCCAGAGTTGGAGCCTGGGGCCTTTGGTTAACAGGTGGTGGTTTACAGACACCAATAAATCGAGCATTGTTCAAACAAGCTAATTCCTGGTGGGTGAATATGATCTCAGAAACCGGTTGCTTCACAAACTGGTTCCAGGAGATCAGAGTAGCAGGCTCAGCTTCCCCAGGGCTCTCAGCTCCTAAGCTTGACCCCAAACACTGCCTTCCTCTCTGCTTCAACTTGTACCATGTCCTTCCTTGACCTTGGGCCCAGACACGGCCAGACCCGTCACAGCACCCAGAGTACACCATTGCTTTCACACCTCCATGCTGTCCAAGGGCTTGTGACACCCTCCCCCACCTTCTTCCTGGGGCTGTCTCCAAAATCTGCCAAAACACAACTCAGAGACCCCTTTCCTGGAAAGCCCTCCCTGACTGGCCACATCCCATGGAGTCTATGCTACCAACCCCTTCTCCATGTTTCCATAATCATAATGAACAACATTCTTCAAGTGCCTAGGACATGCCATACACCCTGTTAAGCACTCCCCTGGATTATCTCAATGTGATAGTGACAGAGAGGCCGAGTCTCTCATTCTCCTGTTTCACCACGGAAGAAACTGAATCCCGGGACCATGCCCATGGCTGGGCAGTCAGTGCTGGAGCACGGGTACACACCCAGGCAGTCTGATTTCAGGACCATCACCTCTGCTGTGCTCACCATCGCAACTAACATTTATTGGGCACTTACAGTATACCTCCCAGAACTCTAAGCTTTTGACACACATTTCTCATTGAACCTTCGAAACAATCCTATAAATGGAGTTACTTTATAGGTATTTACTTTACTTTTTTATGCTTTTTTTTTTTTGGTTATATACTTCAGTAGGTGTTATTATTGTCTCCAGTTTGAGGGTGAGAGAGGTTTAATTATTTAGCTAATTTATTAAATAATTATTTATCTATTCGGCAGAGTGTACCACGATGCACTGAAATTGCCCAGATTGGTTGAGAGGGCTAGTCATCCACCCAACATCCCTTCTTCTCTTCTTTCATAGTAACAGAGATTATATTGTTAGAGATGATGACGTGCCCTCCATAGAAAAGAAAAATAGCTGAATAAAACCAAATACCTCCCAGCCTCCTTTGCAGATAGGGTAGCTGATGAAATGTAAGTGAATATCGTGGGGTGAAGCTTTCAGGAAAGTGAAAAGGGTATATACATATTTACGTTTTCCCCCTTCTCCTTCTTCCTGCTTGAGACATGCGACGTGGATCTCCAACAGCCATCTTATGACCACGAAACAATACTACTAAAATTGCCGAGCAGAACAGAAGGAGCCTGGGGTCCCGGTGACAGGCTAGCCCTGAGCCGCCCAACTCCACATTTCGAGGAATTGGACAGAAAGAAGACTCTTGTTTAAATCTGTTACTTTGAGTCTCTCTTACTTGAATGCAAATGCAATTGCTTGCTTATTCACTTTGCTGTGTGTCGGACCACCTGTCCCCCAAGCTGTGAAGTCCTCAAGAGCAAACGTGTTGCCTCATTTGTCTCCGTACCCACATCTCTAGCATAGCACCTGCTCAGTGAATCAACCCTGACTTTCTGGCCTTTTTCCTCCCCTTCATCCCGTACCCTCACGTAGGCAAAGGGAAGCAGACATCTCCCCTCACGCAAGAGTCAAAAGCACAAAATTAAGGGAAGGCTAACGGAAAGCGGATGGCACAAGGTGGCTCCCATCGGTGATGCAGAGTACTGGGAGAGCCCCTGCTGGCTGAGTACCCAGAGCACCACTTGCTTCTCTGCTCCAAGCCGTGGGAATGTCATTTCCATGCCTGGGAAGCCCAGGCCCAGGAGCCAAACTGAACCTGGAAAGTGGAGTCAGAGCTGGCTGTCAGCTTATGCAAAACAGTGGCATCCCAAGTGTTGCAATTTGAGGCGTTCTGGGAATTGCCTCCCATGTCCGCTGTCTCCTCACCACGCCTGAAATTCCTCCACAGGCTGCTGATGCCAGGGAGGTGGAGGCCTCCCATGCCCGTGCCCCGGGGACAGGTGCACTGGCTGTTGGGGAAGTCAACCTCTGGGAGGCTCAGTTTCCTCATCTGTACAGTGGAAATAATACTGCCTACCTCTGCATCCATACAGGAGCTGAGAAGGGGGTCGAGTAGAATGATGGACAGCAAAGCCCTTTTTAACCCCTAAAATTGTATACAAGCCCAAAGTAGTGAGTATATTCCTTTTCCTGAGATCTCCGCTTCCACAATTATAGAAAGTTCCTTCCAGATCCCAAATTCTATATTCATGACAATCTTTTCTACACTCAAGTGTAAGTCTCTTATAAAAGGTTTTTTTTTTCTGAAAAAGGCATCTTCTGAAATGGAAAAGAGGGTTCCACAATCGTGGACAGAGAAAGCCAGGAGAGCAGAAGACAAATGCGTAAGAACAAGACCATGCTGTTGGCATAACACGCAGCCCTGGGTGCGGGGAAGGAGGGAAAGCGGATGGGGTTGCTTGTTTGTTTGTTGTTACTTCTTCTGGAGATAGATTATTCAAGCTATAGGTGATCTTCCTTAGCTCAGATATTTACAAGAAATTAACTTAGTTCCTTTAGGGCAATGGGCTTGGGAGTTTGGGCGTCGGTGGTGGGGACTTTTCCTCTTTGTACCTTTTTTTCTTTTTACCACAAGTGTATTTTTTAACTTATAAAAAAGTATTTATATGTTTATTAGGAGTTGAAAATATGATTAACCAAAATATTATTAAATGAATTTAAAATTGCCATAGTTTCCGCCACCACCCCTCTCGTGGGCCCACTGTGTGATACAGAAATCCAGAATTTTCAGCCCACTAATTAGGCTCCGGCCACCTTATTGATGCCACTGTCGAAGGGAAACAAGGGTGGGTCACTTGCCACTTCCTGTCCCACCCTGCTCCTGGCATAGGGGCGCAGTTGCAGGGACGGGGACACCGCGCACAGTGTGAATTCCCATCATTTGTCAATGCCCTGGGCCCAGCATCAGAAGGGATGTGCTTTAGCCCAGTTATGACATTAAGTCATGAGAGGAGTTGCCCATTAGCCAATTCGCCCAGCAATCGGGGTTAGTGTGTCTGATTAGCTCATTGCCACCACCCACTCCTGCCAACACAAAGCAGAAGCCGAAGAGAATCGACACAGGATACGCTAGTTTTGATGGAAGCCAAAAGAAATAAGCAAACAAACAAACACTGCACTCAAAAGGACCTAAAGGATGATCTACTCGGGAGGCTGTAAACTGGAAAGCTCTGGCTTTATGTTGTTTACCAAGGTAGTGGTGTTTTCATTGAATCTGAATATCTGTGTATACACTTTCCATTTAATCCTCCTCCTCTCCGTTATCCTATACCTGACTGCCTCTTAGTTACCTGCTTGGCTTCCACAGTGTCCCTACTAGAGCTGGTGTCCTGCCTTCGGTATCCATCCTGGTGCCCTTAGGTTAGGGCCAAGCATCTTATCAATAAATGCACTCTCAAGAGCTGCAGGGCACCTAAAGGAGAAAAGGGTGCAAAAACTAAACAACAAAAAAATTGGACAGACAATATAATCGCTCTGAATATCTCCTACAAAATGGAGTTAATACTTCCTAGCTTAGAGTTGGGGAGAATCTGATCAGAGAAGGCTTGTGAATTGCCTGGGATACAGAAGGTCTTTAATGAATGTTCCTGTTCTTCCCAGAAGACTCAACATGCTCTCCAACACTCCTGCCTGGTGACTTCCCATTCCTTACCTGAAAAAGTAAGGAAGGAGTAACTATGGCCGGGGTGTCATAGAGAGGTGAGTAGAGCAGGAGGATGAGGGTGTGAACTGCCCTTTGTCATGCGGGCAGGTGGTTCCACCCAGCGGTCACCCACTTAGTTGGCCAATAACAGGAGTAGGAGCTATGCCACCAACTCTACCCCAAACCTGGGTAGTGCACAACATGGGTTCTACTCATCTCAGCAACCGACTCCCACAAATGGGCTAGCCGATGGCGGAGACCAGTCACCACAAGTAAACTGACAGCTTGCTCACTGACTGGTTCCTTTTCCCTGCTTTGTTCTTTTGGAGAACAAGACATCCCACAGCCAAGTTCTTGGCTTCCAGGTTGTCCCCTGGATCTGGTCACTCTTGTCTCAGGGACCCCAACCCAACCAGTCATCTCAGCAACCTAGCTAAAACTACAGTCAGCAGGGGGAAAGCGATTGTTTGACGGCATGAAGAGGCACCATCCAGGGCAGGATCTCATGTGCTGGGTGCCCAAAAAGATCGCCCAGCCCCAGTTAGCTGCAGAAGTCCTGGGCCAGTCTCCTGGGTCCGTCTGCTCGTTGGTGAACATTAACCTGACTGCAAATGACTAAGTGATCACATCAAAATAGAAAGCAGGGAGTCTGGTGCCACCTGAAATCCTGGCATTTTGGTCACTGGTAAACAGAAAGCTTGCATCTGAGCCCACCTCTTCCTTCTCTTCTCTCCTCATGATATTGTCTTTCTTTGGATTTTCCAAGGAATTTCCGTTCTTAACATTCAGTTCCTTGGGTTTTTATCACTTTACACTAATTTCCTCTTTGTCACTGGCTTAAGTCCTACTCCTCCCTCTGCCCCTCCCTCCTCCACATACTCCTTCTTCCTCCTTTTTCTCCTCCTGGTCTCCTTTCTGTAAGCATTCCTTGGAACACTCTGCTTTCAATGAGAATTGAAGAGCCTGTGAAAGAGAGAGAGAAAGTAGAGTTTATTAGTTAAAAGCAAGAACTTCGGGGTCAGCTCTGAGTGTGTAGCCAAGATTTGCCCCTTAGCAATTGAAAGGCTTCGTGCACATGGTCTAACCCCCCTGAGCCTCAGTTTCCTCATCTTGACAACAGGTGTAACAATACTCATTTCAGCCAATCAAACATAGCGCTGTGTATGTAAATTGCTTTGTTAGCAACGTGCCTGGCATATGATATATTCTCAATGCAATTTAGCTGAGGGAAAAAAAAGATTAACACAATCTTTGTTATCTATCATGGGTTAAATCAATAGGGTTCCAACTATGTTCCTTAAAAGACTAAAGCTCCGAGACTTACCTGGGGTGGGGTGGATGGCAACCAACTAAACCCTCATTACCCTCCCACTTTCAAAACAGATTCTATTTTCTCTCTTTTGCATATTGCATCTCTGAATAACATTCTGCAAAAAGGATCTCATTGTCATAAAAAAAAATTCTGGGATTGGTTTAAACCGATTGTTTTCACTTGTCCTTTTGCCAGAATCCTCACATCTTTGTTCACTCTGAATGAGTAGGTCCCTGGCACGTAGAACCTACTAGGTCATTCGTCCACTCCTGGTTGCTTCCTTGCAATTTGAAGCCCCTCTCTCTGCGTTAAAAAGTATAACTGACATTTCTTATCTATAAAGAAGCTGCAGGCCGGGCGCGGTGGCTCACACCTGTAATCCTAGCACTCTGGGAGGCCGAGGCGAGTGGATCGCTCAAGGTCAGGAGTTCGAGACCAGCCTGAGCAAGAGCGAGACTCTGTCTCTACTAAAAATAGAAAGAAATTAT
>NW_012147190.1:1157677-1166999 GCF_000956105.1 Propithecus coquereli | reverse complement strand
CGTTCGGGCGCCTCCTTTGTCCTCTATATCCATTTTGTATCCCTCATTTACCTGCCTCGGGTTTTGCTGAGGGAGGTAGGGAGTTGTAGAGAAGGTGCCTAGGGAGAAGAGAGGAAAAAAGAGTGTGGCAATCGACATGGAGGATGTTCATGAAAGGTGATGTTCAGACAGCACGGCTTCAGGACCCAGCAAACCAAGAGGGACGTTTGCTTGAAGCTCCAAGATAGCAGAGTGCGTGACAATTCTATGTGTCAATAGACTCCCAGTGCCTAACGCATTACTGACACGTAGCAGACACACGAGAAAGAGCTGTTGAATGAATGAATGAATGAATGAATGAAAAAATAATTTGGAGAAGAGCCATTCTCCGTGCCTCCCCTACCTGTTCCATGGTAGCCACATTGTGGCTGATGGCCCTGCTGCCTCCCCTCCTATTGGAGAACTCGTCCTCCATGCTGCAGCAAGAGTGATGCATTGGACATACAAATAGAAAATTTAAATCAGGTCTAGTCACATCACTCCCCTGCTTCAAATCCTCTATCTAGAACTTAAAATATAACCAAACCTTGGACTGCAAAGCCTGTGTGATGTGGTTCCTGGCTTGCCCTCCTCCCTTCATCCTCTGTACTCCAGCCACTCTGACCTCTTGCCTTTGCCTTGGACAAGCCAAGCTTATTCCTGCCTCAGGACCTTTGCACTTGCTGTTCCATGAGCTTGGAACACTCCTCCTCCAAATTTTTAAATGACAAGATACTTTCTTGCTATTCAAATCTCAGTTCAAATGACACCCCCTCAAAGAGGTCTTTCTCAAGCCCCCAGTCGAAAATAGCTGTCTAGTCACTCACTGCCACATCACCATTTTCTTTTTCTTCATAGCAGCAAGCACTTGGGAATGATTTTGTTCATTTATTTGATTGCACGATTATTGTCAGTCTTGGGCAGGCACTAGAATATAAGCTTCTTCTCTGTCTTCTTCACAGCTGATGATTCTCCAATGCCTAGAACAGAACCTGGCATGTAGTGGGCCCTCGAATAATATTTTCTGAATGAATAAATAAATGCAGCCTTAGCATCCTGAGGGCTCTGGGCAACATAGAGTGAATTGTCCTGGGGGTCAGTGCATCACAGCCAGTAAATAGATGCTCCAAATCGACAGGACAAGCAAAAAGAAATGTGAATAAAGATAGCTGACATTTGTCAAGCACTGCTATATGCCAGACATTTTTCCACTTCCTTCATATTTATTATCTTTTCTAATTCTCAAGCCACCCTTGGAGGTAGGTCAAATTATGATTCCTATTTTATAGATGAGTAACCGGAACAGAAAGGGGATGGAACACACCCTAGGTCACAAGGGGAGTAAACAGAAGATCAAAGCTGCAAACCTGGACTGTTCACCACTACACTACACTATACTACACTGCTTCTCTCAAACTGACTTACTCAGGAGCACGCCGTCCCTGGGGTTGGAAGGAAAAAACATGGAGCAAGTCAGGTACTGAGATCAGGGTAAATGCAGATGTGCCTCCAGACTGGGGAAGCCTGAAGCCAGGGTGTACATAATGAACGGTCTCATGTTAAAGGAAAATGCCCTCAAGCCTGCCACTTAGCACCTTAGCCAAAACCATGCCTGGTAGAACTCCAGGTCCACAGCTGCAGCCGGGCCCAGGGCGGTCCCTCTGCCATCGCCTGCTCCTGTGGCTCAGAGCCTGGGAGCAAGTCCAGCCTACACGTGGGTTTTGCTTCAGCCTCACAGTGTGGCCTCTGCAATATAGTTTTCAATCATCCTTGTGGCCAGCCTCTAAAATAGAACTGCTTCACGTTTAAGCTCAGATTTCTGGCTTCTCTCCGAACAGCCCAAAAACTGGTGACCCCCGTCTCGCTTTCACACCTGGCACAGTCAGCTAGAACTGAGCGGTGGCTGTCCCTCCGGCAAGGAATGTGCGCCGCTAGTTCCCACCACTCCCTACTTTGTCCTTGAACCTGAGCCTTACACTTCTGTCTCGCTGTGTTTGTTTACATGAGCTGTGACAAGTCTGGGCATTTTTGAGTTCACAATGTCCGATGGGCATTCATTGCCGCAACCACACCACTGGGACAGCTCTGATGGGCCTCCCACCTGGAGTCTCACGCCACTCAGGCACCATCCTTCCCAGCGCCCCCAGATCCCACGCCACAGCTGAAGAAGGGGTCGGCCACCTCGCCAGGATTCAAACGTGAGCTCCGTCCCTGGCACGGCCACTTGCTGTGTGGCTTGTCCTCCCCAGCCCACAGTTTCTCAGCCATAAAATGGGGAGAATAATAATATTCATTGTCTAAGTCCAGTCCTGCTGCTATAACAAAACACTACACACTAGGTGGCTTATAGACAACAGAAGTCCATTGTTCACAGTTCTGGAGGCTGGGAAGTACAAGATCGAGGCTCCAACAGATTCCATCCATGTTTGGTGAAGTCCTGTTTCCCCACAGACGGCACCTTCTCACCATGTCCTCACATGGTGGAAGGGACGAGCCAGCTCCCCAGAGTCTCTTTTATAAAGGCACTAATCCCAATCATGAGGACAGAGCCCAAAAGGCCCTACCTCCTAAAAATATCACCTTGGAGATTAGGATTTCAACATATGAATTTTGAGGGAACACAAATATTCAGACCGTAACATCCACCATGGAGGGCCAATGAGGATTTTTAAAGACTTACAAATTCCCTGGCACACGTGTGACATGAGGCCTAAAATTAAAGCCCAATATTGTGTGCTGCCTTGACGTGTTGGAGAAGCCAGGAGGGCCTCAAATGGCATAATCCCAAGTTCCCCTCCTTACCTGTCTGCTGGCCAAATAACCTTCCTTTTCAAAGGGACCAAGTGCAGTTTCTGCTTATCTCTTAGTAATGGGTTTTCATTCTGTGCCAGCCCACAAAATTATTCAAATGAGCCAATCACATCCTCCCATGGGAACTGCAAAGCCTGCGCCTACATCAATCCCTACTAGCTTAATCCACTCCCAAGTACAGTGTTACCAGAGGTGTCCTCCTCCCCTGGACTGTGAGGACAGTACTTGTGACTGACAAACTGCTGTCGATCCCACCTGCCCAGTGTCAAGGGTGATGTGCGGCCATCCCCATAATCCCAGGGCAAGAATCCCCACCTCACCAATGGGGTGAAGAAGAGGTGACTACAACAGCATAATGACATGCTTAATGAATGGTGGCCGTAATCTCCCTTGAATAACTACTTTCATAAGAAGAAAAATAACATTGAGCTTTGCATTCTAGAAAGCTCTTTTATGTATATTATCTCACTGGAACTGCTCAATGGCTCAGTGAGATATGTGTTATCATCTCCATTTTACACATAAGGATAATGATGTTCAAAGAGGATGACTTTTACAATTGGAATCATCCCAATACCCCAATTATGTATAGAGCCCTGATAATGCCAGGCGCTATGGAAATACATGATCTCATGTTCTCTCCAGAGTGCTGCAAGGTAGGTATAATTATGCCCATTAGCTAACTAGGAGATTGCAGCACTTTTACATAACCCGAAGTCACAAAATCTTAATTGGCAGAGTCGAAGAGTTACACCCAGTCCTGTCTGGACCTAGAGTCCAGCTCTTTCCACCTCACCATGCTTTTTATCAGTAGAATCGGGACTCAAATCCAAGTCACGTGCACAGATCTCAGCAGTGGTTCCCTTATGCCACTCTGCTCTGTATCACCTTGTTGCTTAATAGAAAATAAATCAATCAATTGGCTTTCGGGCCCTTCCACTTGATATCCATCTTTTAAGAAGTCACTAACTACCACTTCTGCATTTTCATCATTCCCAGGACATTTAACCAGCTTTGCCACATGACTTGGCCTCCATGGATGACACACAGACATAAGATCATCAAAGCTAACAGATGCAACTTCGGAGGTATTTGTGGAATCTTTCCACAAAGAATATTACGCCTTTACTCATATGGTCTGGGTGCACCTAACTCAGTTGACTGTACAGTTTCCAGTCTGAAAGAGATTGTCCCCATATTAGTAAAAGATAATTACAGTTACAATTCCAGAGTAAATTCTCCTTAAGATTGGATTAAATTCACTGAGCAATAATTGCCTCCAAATGTCTAGTCTATGAAATATTAAAAGAGTAGCTAAAAGTTTTGATGGGAGAACACCATAGCAAGTTAGTTCTAAGTGTCTGATTCATTTGAAATGAGCTTTATATGGTGCTTGCATGATTCATATTATGTTTCCAAGTACAATAACTTTGGCCTTGACTGATTTCTTATCATCACATTTTGATTCTGACAACACAAATAAATTAAATGACTTCAAGCCTCTGCTTAGAATACAGAAAGACAAAAGAAAATGTTGGGGCCACCCAAAGTAAAAGAAAAATATAAATATAGTTGACCCTTGAATAATGAGGGAGTTAGGGATGTCAATCTCCCACCTTATTGAAAATGTGTGTGTAACTTTTCACTCTCTGAAAGCTTGACTACCAATAGCCAACTGTTGACCAGAAGCTTTAGTGATAACATAAATAGTCGATTAACACATATTTTTGCATGTTATATGTATTATATATTGTATTCTTACAATAAAGTAAGCTAGAGAAAAGAAAATGCTATTAAGTAAATCATAAGGAAGAGAAAATGTATTTACTATTTATTAAGTAGATGTGGATCATCATAAAGGTCTTTATCATCATCATCTTTATGTTGAGTAGGCTGAGGAGGAGGAGGAAGAGGAGGGGTTGGTCTTGCTGTCTCAAGGGTGGCAGAGACAGAAGGAAATTCACATATAAGTGGACCCATGCAATTCAAGCCTATGTTGTTCAAGAGTCAACTATAATCTAAAAAGTGATTTTTCAATCCTATCAGGTTGATGAAGTCACCAGACAACCAGATGAAATGAGGGACACATGAACAATTTTAATTTTGGCAGAGCATGAGAGAAAGAAATGGCAGCTACCAAGGCAGGTAAGAAGAAAATAATTGAAATGCTCGTGAATTCTTAAAGGTTAACTATCAGCTGGCATGAGGGTTTAGGATCTCTGGGAGCCACAGACACAAGAGAAGTCCACATTCACTCCATAGTTCTTTTCCATGGGCCTCTACTGGGTACTCATGAGACATGGGGATAGACAAAACACCTGAGAGACCTTCGTCAGGGATGCAGGAGTTCTGAGCCTGCCAAGGGTTGAGAGAAGAGCAAGCATATCCAGAGAAGCCCATCCATCTCTGAATATCTCTGAGTACAAGGTAGTAATTAGCCTGGAGGACAAGCATGAACCCCACTCACACCCTAGAAGCTTCTCTGGTGTAGAGCAAGATCTGTACACTTCCAGAAGAGCAGGAAGAAACCTACTTGTTCCCTGGGCGTTGCTCTGTTCTGACACAAGGCAAGAGCTGCCAGGGAAGGGATGGGAAATCCACTCACACCCAAGATCTCCCATTGATACAAGGTAGAGTTCAGATGCCAAAGGAAGAGGGGTTATTGTGTTAATTTTCTGGGCTGCCATAACAAAATACCACAGACTGGGTGGATTAAACAATAGAACTTTATTTTCTCACAGTTCTGAAGGCTGGAAGTCCAAGATCAAGGCGCCAGTAGGGTTGCTTTCCTCTGAGTCCTGTCTCCTTGGCTTACAGATGGCCACCCTCCTGCTGCCATCTTACATGGCTGTCCCTCTGTGCACATCTGTGTCCTAATCTCTTCTTATCAGGACACCAGTCATATTGTGTTAGGGCCCCACCCTTAATGGCCTCATTTTAACTTAACCACCTCTTTAAAGAATTTATCTCCAAATATGATTATATTCTGAGGTATGGGGGGTTGGGACATCAATGTATGAATTGGGGGAGGGTGGTGACACAATTCACCCTATGACGGTCAGTAAGTCCACTGCACTAGATCCTAAACTGAGTCGGTGCCAGAGGCTGCCTGCAACTGGAAGGAGGAGGAATGCTGAGAAAGCCCAACTCCTGAGGCTCAGGTGCACAAGGTCTGCCTAAGACGGACACTGGTGCAGGAGATTAAAAAAAATTTCCACTACAAACCTTGCACTGAGTAATAAGCAATCTTTCACTGGAAGAACAAGAAAGTGTGAAAAAAGGCCTGCTGAAAGCTGAGGTTGGAACAGTGAGAAAAACTCTCCAGGATGCCAGGATTCACACTAAACATCTGTGGGGCACTAAAGGTAATTATAGCAACAACAACGAAAGAAACTCAGCCCAAATCTGAATAAACTGATTCAACTTCCCATACTAATGGCTTGACTGAAAAAGAGGAATGCCCATTCTGGGCATTAGTTATTATTTTATTTTATTTCATTTTATTTTTACTATTTATTTTAGTCTCTACTACTTTTTTACCCAGAATGTTCAGCATTCAATTAAAAATAACAAGACACACAAAGAAGTAAGAAAAAAAAATCCTTTTGTCAAGAAATAAAATAGGCAAAGGAACTAGACCCAGAAATGAGCAATTATGCAGGGTTTCAAGATACAAGGTTAATAGACAAAAGTCAATTGTTTTCCTATATACCAGCAATGAGCAAGTAGAATTTGAAATTAAAAACACAATATCATTTATATTAGCACTCAAAAAAATTAAATACTTAGGTGTAAGTATTTGAGGAAATCTATATGACAAAAACTACAAAAATATGATGAGAGAAATAAAAAAGGATGAAAAAATAATAGAAAGATATTCCATGTTCATGGATAGGAATACTCAATATTGTCAAGATGTCAGTTCTTCCTAACTTGATCTCTAGATTTGTTAATAATATAATCCCAATCAAAATCCTAGCAAGTTATTTTGTGGATATTAACAATCTGATTCTAGGGTTTATATGGAAAGACAAAAGATCCAGAATAACCAACACAATCCTGAAGGCAAAGAACAAAGTTGAAGGACTGACGCTACCTGACTTCAAGACTTACTATGAAGCTACAGTAAGTAAGGCCATGTGGTATTAGTGAAAGAACAGACAACTATATCAATGGAACAGAATAGAAAGTCCAGAAATGGACCCACATAAATAATAATCTTTGACAAAGGAGCAAAAGCAAAAAAAAAAAAAAAAAAACCAAAGTGTTTTCAACAAACGATATTGGAACAACAGAACATCCACTGGACACAAACCTTATACTCTTCAGAAAAATCAATTCAAAATGGATCACAGATCTAAATATAAAATGCAAAACCATAAAACTCCTGGACTATAATGTAGGATAAAATCTAGATAACCTAGGGTTTGGTGATGATTTTTTAGATATAACACCAAAGGTACAATCCATGAAAGAAAGAATTGACAAGCTGGACTTCTTTAAAATTAAATTTTTCTGCTCTACAAAAAACACCAGAAAGAGAATGAAAATACAAGCCACAGACTGGGAGAATATATCTGCAAAAGACATATCTCATAAATGATTATTATCCAAAATATAAAAATAGTGCTTAAAATTCAGCAATAAGGAAAGAAATAAAAAGATTAAAAGAATAGGCCAAAGACCTTAACAGACACTTCACCAAAATGGATATACAGATGCAAATAAGCATATGAAAGGAAGCTCCACGTCATATGTCATCAAAAAAATGCAGATTAAAACAACAATGAGATACCACTACACACATATTGGAATGGCCAAAATCCAGAACTCTGACACCACCAAATGTTGGCAGGAATGTGGAGCCACAGGAACTCCCATTCATGGCTTGTGGGAATGAAAAATGGCACAGTCACTTTGGCAGACAGTTTGGTGGTTTCTTACCATTCAATCCAGCAGTTGATCTCCTTGGCATTTACCCAAAGAAATTGAAAATGTGTCCACACAAAAAACTGCCTAGGAATGTTTAGAGCAGCTTTATTCATAATTGTCAAAACTTGAAAGCAACAAAGATGTCCTTCAATGGGTAAACGGATAAATAAACTGTGGTACATCCATACAATGGAGTATTACTCACTACTAAAAAGAAATGAGCTATCAAGCCATGAAAAGACATAAAGTGCATAAAACATAAGTGCATAAAACAGTGAATTTTGTTATACATAAATTATATCTCAGTAATTTTTAAATCTCATTAAGGATGTTACCATTAGGAGAAAATGGTTAAAAGGTACATAGGATTTTTCTGTAGCATTTTGTACAAATGTATGTGAATCTGCAATGATCTCAAAATAAAATTTTTTAAAAATAAAATTTTTTAAATTATAAGAGACTAAAAAAATTTAAGAGATGGATAAACCAAAAAACATTGTTTTCATTAAAAAATAAAAAGAAAAAGTCTTACACTAAAAATCAGGGCTCAGCAGGAGTGTAGATCACAACCAGGGGTCCAGAGCTCAAGATGATCTACCCAAAGTCATATTCATGTAAGGGATGGAGATGGCTTCTCCATTCTAAGGTTGCTCAAGTTGTCACCAGAAAGCTGCTGCCAGGGATGACTCAAAATGTTTCCCAAGATTAGGAAGAATCTCACAATCCTCTGCAACAAACCACATCTCTAAGTCTTTCCAAAAAGGTCACAGTGACAGCACCTGCCAAGAATCCAAGTCAAACTGCAACCATTCCAAATCTCCCAGCCGTACTTTCCACCAGTGGAGAAGACCAACCCAGGGCTAGGGGCCCCACCTCATGAGAGACTGGTGATACACGAAAACACTTCCCAAAAAACCCACAGGGTCACAAAGCAGCAGAGCTGTCCATGACAGTTAACGAAGTTCCTCTTTTGGGTTCCACATATGCCTGACAGACTTCCTCCCTTTGGTCCAGCAGCTTTGGCTCCAAAAACCACAGGTAGGCATCACAATGGACCAAGCAGGGCTGGGGCATTCTGGCTAGAAGCAAAGGGGTGAACGAAGAAGCCTTGGGAAAAAAGCCTTCTGTACACTCATCTAGAAGCCAGAACTTGATTTTCATCAGAATACTTGAGTTTCATCCCTGCTGAGTTATTGTAGAACCTTATAAAAGTTCTTTAACCTCAGTTTTCTCATCTCTGGTGGTAATAATAATACCTCTCAAAAAAGATTAACCTGCAATGAGGTCATGCATACTCAAATACCAGATTTCTTTTTCCCTAAGTCAGTGTTCCCCAAGGTGTGGCACATATGCCATCAGTGGTACATAAGAAAATATTAGGTTATGATAGCCTTTTTCAATACTTATAAACTTTATTTAAAGGGTATAAGAAAAATATAACTTTCACGCCTGTAATCCTAGCACTCTGGGAGGCCGAGGCGGGCGGGTTGTTTGAGCTCAGGAGTTCGAGACCAGCCTGAGCAAGAGCGAGACCCCGTCTCTACTAAAAATAGAAAGAAAT
>NW_012147190.1:1152896-1155952 GCF_000956105.1 Propithecus coquereli | reverse complement strand
GTAAGAGTGAAACAATCAATCATCTAGTATCATTTTGAAATTAGTCCTTGTCAAAAATCCATTCTTTTCGGTGTTATATCACGAAGGTACAAAACAGATAGTTATAATTGCTTTCAGACCTGGGCAACCCCATGGACCTAAAGAAAAATGGGAAGTGGGTTCTGTGGTGGAATTGGACTTCCTTCTTTTTCCTCAAAAGCCAAGATTTTGCTGACAAAAACAACAACAACCCAAAAAAACCCAACCTAAAATGATACCAAAAGTTGGTGTCAGAACATTCATAATACCCTCAGATATGGGAAGCTATTGTATTCATAGTTCATATACTGAGTATCCTAAGCCAGCAGACTCGTCATGGCCCATCTGCTTGTACCTACCAATGTTTTCTCTAGTGAGAGAAGATTTGATATTTGTTTTGGATCAACTCCTAATCTTTTTTAGTATCTTGGTTATGTTATTTTTTCTGAGCCTCATTTTCTTTCTGTAAAATAAAGATTATAAGCCCTATTATACCTATTTCAACATGAAGTCACAATAAAATATTAGTCAGGACTCTTAGTTACATGTGGCAAAAATTCAACTCAAATTAGCCAAGGGCATACAATAGTGGTAACAGTGGGGTTATTATTTTTTTGTTTGTTTGTTTGAGACAGATTCTTGCTCTGTTGCCTGGGCTAGAGTGCCGTGGCATCAGCCTAGCTCACAGCAACCTCAAACTCCTGGGCTCAAGCGATCCTCCTGTTTCAGCCTCCAGAGTAGCTGGGATTACAGGCATGCGCCACCATGCCCAGCTAATTTTTTCTATATGTTTTTAGTTGTCCAGCTAATTTCTTTCTATTTTTAGTAGAGAGGGGGTCTCACTCTTGCTCAGGCTGGTCTGGAACTCCTGACCTTGAGCGATCCTCCTGCCTTGGCCTCTCAGAGTGCTAGGATTACAGGCGTGAGCCACCATGCCCGGCCTGGAGTTATAATAGAAATTATTCATATGAAGACTAAACAACCAAAACAGAGCATAAGATCTCAGAGACCTTTGGAACCAAAACTAGAAATGCCATCAGACTCTTTTAGTGTGTCTCATTTCTGTTTCATCCCTCAGGGGACCTCATTCTTTCTTAAAATAGACCACCCAGGAACATGGCCCCCCGAGTGCTCCAATACTTAAAATCTCACAATGCACAAACCCATAGAAGAATAGAGATTCACTTTCTCTAGTCCCAAACTCAAAATTGGCCAATGTTGGGTCACGTACCTATCACTGAACTCATCAACTGTGGCCATACGTTTAGGTATTCTGATTGGCCTAGACTAGATCAAGTGCCTGTCTCTGAGCCAATCAATATTGTCCAGGAGAGAGAGCACTAAAAAAGATGGCAGCTCCCACTCAAGTCACGTGATTAGAGTAGAAGAAGAAACATTTCTCAAAAAAAAAGAAGGTGCAGAAAGGTGCACTATTAATATTGTGGACAGGAAAAAAAAAACAACAATAGAGCCTTATGTTAGGATTTTTAAAAAATCAGAATTATTAGACAAATACAGTACATGGTTTTCTCTTTTTATTTTTTGAGACAGGGTCTCACATTGTTGCCCAGGCTAGAGTGCCGTGGCATCAGCCTAGCTCACAGCAACCTCAAACTCTTGGGCTTAAGCAATCTTCGTGCCTCAGGCTCCTGAGTAGCTGGGACTACAGGTGCGCGCCACCACATCTGGCTAATTTTTTTTTCTTTTTTTAGCTGCCCAGCTAATTTCTTTCTATTTTTTTAGTAGAGATGGGGTCTCGCTTTTGCTGAGGCTGGTCTTGAACTCCTGATTTCAAGCGATCTTTCTGCCTCGGCCTCCCAGAGTGCTAGGATTACAGGCGTGAGCCACCACGCGCAACCAGTACATGATTTTCAAGTCAATCAGGACTTCAAGACTCATATCAACTGCCATCTACTCCAAGAAGCCTTTCCTGATAACTATCATCAATTATAAAACCCTTCCCTTACTGGCCTACCCATTACGGTTATGTGAAATATATCTACCACTCAATTATATTCAATTTATTATTTGAGTATATATACATTAAATTGCTTTCCAACAAATTGACTATTTTAAATTTATCTTTTCCACTTAACTATTCCTGATGATAGAAATTGGCTGTTTCTTGCTAATGTGGTCATAGTGATTGGTGTTACTTTATTATTGCTCCCAGGAAAGATGTTTGCACTTTTACTGGGGTCTACCACAGGCAAAGTCTTAACCCAAGGGAGTGATTGTCATGCTGGGACCGTTAAAAATATATAGCAGGACATCTTTGGGAGTCTAAAGTAGGACCCAGATGCTGTGAAATTAAATATAACCCACACCATATTAATATATTCATCATCATCACAATTTGGGGCTACTGTTGGACCTATGGCAATTACACATTCAGGATGTATTAGCTGGAGAGGGGTGGGCAGCATTGCCTTGTGGTAATGACCACAGACTCTGGAACCAAACAGACCTGAATTCGGTCTAAGTTTTTCTACTTAATTTGTGTGACTGAAGACAAATTACTTTATACCTCTGAACATCAGTTTCTTTACTATAAAGTGACTATAATAGTACCTACCTCAGGAAGCAGTTTTGAGCATTAAATGAGACAAGTTATCTCACCCTTAGTATTCTGTCCAGTACATAAGTGCTCCATGAATGGTGGCACTGTTTTAAAGTTGTAATTGAAATAAAATGTCCCATTTCTCCATAAATACACATATTCATCAAACCACAAGACACAATTTTCAATTGGAAAATGTGATAATTATACCTAAACTCAGTGTGAAAAGCACTGCAGAATGACAATAGTACTTTCAAGCATATTCCTATATAAACTCTGTAAAATCTTTTACCAAGATAGATTTAGACTATGATAGTCTTATAAAAATTTGTTAAATTTATTAAAGTTTTTTAATTAAGACTCCCTACAAAGTCCCTACATGGACATGTACAATAACACAACTGCCTCCTCCTAACTCCTTGCAGGTAGCATGGGCCCACAGAAGACTCTATATTGGTAAGAAACTAACCTTTCCTGG
>NW_012147190.1:1150563-1152386 GCF_000956105.1 Propithecus coquereli | reverse complement strand
AAAATTTATGAGTCAAAATTGTCTCATTGACAAGTCAATTTGTCTCATTTGACTGATGAATCAAAATTGTCTCATAATTTTTTATACTTCATAAAGAACTTTGACATTCGGTATCTCAAGGGCAATAATGATTATGCCACTATACAAATAAAGGAGTTGAGACTTAGAAAGTTTCCTTTGGTTGTTCAAGGTCACATGGGTAATTGGTGACAAATTCAGAACTATTTAATCCAGATCTCTAAGTACAGAATCCATTTACTCAGCGAGTATTCGTAGATCATCTACTATGCGCCAGACGCTATTGTAGGCTATGGAGATACAGAAATAAATAAAACAGAAAAAAAAAATCCTTGTTCTCATGGACCTTACATTCTACAGAGAGGAAAAGGGAGTAGCCAAACAACAAATAAACATGTAAATTTATTCTACGTCAGTTGGCAAGAATCAATACGAAGAAAAATAAATCAAGGTAAGGGCGATAGCAGGTTTTGGGGAGTGCCATTTTATACGGGGTAATCAGAGAAAGCCTTTCAGAAAGGGTACATTTTAGCAGAGACCTGCATGAAGAAAGAGAGCAATCCACGTGGCTATTTGAAGTATAAGCCTTCCAGATAGGGGCAACAGCAAGTGCAAAGGCCCTGAGACAGGAGGGTGCACAATGTTCTTCAGGAACAGTAAGGAGGCCCGAGTGGCTGGAGCAAGGTGGATATGGGGGTGGGCAGTAGGAGACATGATCAAGGAGGGAGCAGGGGCAGCTCAGGGAGGGAGAAGTGTGGCAAGGCAAGGATTGGGCTTTATCCTGAATGAAATAAGAAGTCTTTGGAGTACTTTGAGCATAGGAAAGAGATTGGGCATTCTGAGAGAAGCTGGCAATGTGACAATCAATCAATCAATTAATTATTTGGGGGGATCCAACAAAGGTCTTGCTTAGAGGTAAACTTAAAACCCCAAAATGATAATGTTATAAAAGAAGAAAAGCTGAAAAAAATGATTTATACTTTCATCTCACAAAGTCAGGCATAGAATAATAAACCCAAAGAAAGTGGAAGAAGTAAAATGCTAAAAGCAGACAGTAATTAAATAAAAAATTAGCCCCTCATGAGACAGACCAAAATCAAAGAGAAGGCACAAATAACCAATAACAGAAATGAAACAAGGCATCACTATAGATACTTTAGACATTAGAATAATCTTGAGAGGATAATGTAAAGAAAACCTTTTATTTAGAGTTTCAAAATTTAGAGTAAATAGACAAATTCCTACAATACAACTTACCAGAACTGCCACAAAAAATAATACTGTAATCATAAAATAAATTTATACATAACTTAAAACCTCCCCTAAAAGAAAACTGCAGTTCCAGATAGCATCACTAATGGTTTTACTACGTATTTAAAGAAGAAATTGGTTGGGTGCATGCCTACAATCCTGGCACTTTGGGATGCCAAGGCAGAAGGACGTGTTGAGGCCAGGAGTTGGAAATCAGCCTGGGCAACAGGGAGACCCTGTCTCTACAAAAAAATTTTTAAATTAGCCAAATGTGGTGGCACATGCCTGTAGTTCCAGCTACTCAGGAGGCTGAGGCAGGAGGATGGCTTGAGCCCAGGAGTTTGAGGTTGCAGTGAGCTATGATGACGCCACTACACTCTAGCCCAGGCAACAGCATGAGACCCTGTCTTGAAAAAGTAAAATAAAGAAGAAATCATGTCAGGCTTTACAGCGAATAAAATGAAACATTAACCAACTGGTTTTGAGGCCAGTATAGCCTTGATACCAAAACCTGACAAGGACATTATGAAGAAGAAAAATTACAGACTAATTTC
>NW_012147190.1:1147694-1148868 GCF_000956105.1 Propithecus coquereli | reverse complement strand
ATACACTTGCAATGAACAATCTAAAAATTAAATTAGAAATCATTTCCATCTACAATAGCATCAAACAATATTAAATATGTGGGAAAAATATTTTGAAAGAAATACAAAACTTATATGCAGAAAACTGCAAACATTGTTGAAAAATATAAAGAACAGCTAAATAAATGAAAGAATCCTATATTCACGGATCAGAAAACTTAACATTATTAAGATAGCAACACTCTCCAAACGGATACACAGATTCAACACATTCCCTATCAGAATCCTAGGTGACTTCTTTTAACAAATTGACAAGCTGATTCTGAAATTGATGTGGAATTGGCGGGGGGGGGAGGGGCGGCCAGAATAGAATAGCCAAAATAATCCTGAAAAAGAAAAATAAAGTATGAGGATTGAAATTTACCTATTTTGAAACTTACTAGAAAACAATAACAATCAAGACAGTGTGGTACTGGCATTAGGATAGACATAGAGATGAGTGGAACAGAATTGAGAGTATGGAAATAAACCCAGGTGTCTGCGGTCAACTGATTTTGACAAGGGTGCCGAGACCATTCAATGAGGGAAAAAAATCATCTTTTCAATAAATGGTGCTGGGATACTGAATAGCCACATGTGAAAGAATGAATTTAAACTTTTCATGCACAAAAATTTATTCAAAATGGATCAAAGACCTAAATATAAGAACAAAAATTATAAAGCTCTTAGAAGAAAACATGGAAGTAAATCTTCATGATCTTGGGTTTGACAAAGGACTCTTACACATGAAACCAAAACCATGAGCAACAAAAGGATAAACCTCATTGGGATTTTAATTTGTATTTCCCTGATAATTAGTGATGTCGAGCATTTTTTCGTGTATTCGTTGGCCATTTGTCTATCTTCTTTTGAGAAGAGTCTATTCATGTATTTTGCCCACTTTTTGATGGGATTATTTGTTTTTTTCTTGCTGATTTGTTTGAATTCTTTATCGACTCTGGATATTAGCCCTTTGTAGGATGTATAGTTTGTGAATATTTTCTCCCAGTCTCTAAGGTTATCTATTTACTCTATTGATTATTTCCTTTGCTGTGCAGAGGCTTTTTGGTTTAATTAAATCCCATTTATTTATTTCTGTTGGTGCTTTATTTACTTTTGAGGTCTTAATAACAAATTCTTTGTGTAGGCCAATGTA
>NW_012147190.1:1146717-1147644 GCF_000956105.1 Propithecus coquereli | reverse complement strand
AATTGCATTTCTAAAAACCAACAAGCCATAAGAAAAATGTTTTTAAAAAAATGACAGTGATCTAGCACCTTTTATATTTTCCTGGATAGAGCTTGAGCCCATCCTCCGAAGTGAGATCTCACAAGAATGGAAGAATAGGCTCCACATGTACTCACCGTCAAATTGGCACTAACTGATCAACACTATGGTGCTCACACAGTAGTAATATTCTCCGGGGATTAGGGGGTTGGGGGTTGGTAAACTCACAACTAATGGACTGCAAAGCAGTGGAGAAAGAACAGTCTTTTCAATATGTGGTGCTGAGTTAAGTGTATATCCGTATGAGATAAATGAAACTTGACCTTTATTTCACATCATACATAAAAATTACATCTACGTGGATTGTATATCTGAATGTGAAAGATAAAACAATAATGTTTTAGAAAGATACCATAGGAGAATATCTCCACGACCTTGGGGTAGAGAAATAGTTTTTTAAATAGGAAATACTAACCTGAAAGAAAATGATCAACAAATTAACCAGAATTAAATTTAAGAATTTCTATTCATCAAAAGATACAATGAAGAGAGTAAACCAGCAAGCCATTGAGTGGGAGAAAATATTTGCCACACATAAAACTGATTAAGAGATAAATAAAGAGCTCTTACCGCCCAACAGGAAAGACAGCCAATGGACAAGTGGATTAGAAACTTAACAGAGATTTCACAAAAGAGGATATTTAAATAAGCAATAAATTGATAAGGTGCCTGTCTTCAATAATAATCAGGGATATACAAATTAAAATAACAATGAAATAGCATTACATCCTCATCATAATGGCTAAATGTAAAAGATTATTTATTCTTTTATTTTCTATTTGGTAAGGACGTGAAGACATGGAAACCCTCATGTTCCTTCTTATTATAGGGAGGATCAGCATTTTTTTC
>NW_012147190.1:1140705-1143167 GCF_000956105.1 Propithecus coquereli | reverse complement strand
GTGAGCATCTTGATTGTGGGACTGTTCTCTTCACTTTGCTGCAGGTTTGATGATTCCCTGTTCCCTTGGCAGAGCCTCACATTTGTGTCACCTCCTTGATCCTGAAGGTATTTGAATTTAGACCTGAGCCTAAACTGGTCCAAACCCCTCACTTTCCTGATGAAGAAACTGGAACCCATGGAAGGGACACTCCGATGGTAAGTGCAGAATTCGGTCTGCAGAGGGCCAGGCCGGGACCTCATATGTACAGTGCAACATCCAGAAGATCCTGGCTTGGAAGGTGACAACACAGCCTGCCCAGCTTGTGTTCTAACACGCAACCCTTGGGGGGCCTGGTGGCACTTTGAGTGTTCTTTAGTTTGCTGCCACTGGAGAAACAAATCATTACTGGCAGTCATGACACCTTTAAGGGAGACCAGTGGATGATCCTGGTGAGGAGAGAGACAACATGGTACCTGGAAATCAGAAATTCTGACTTAACTTGACCCAAATCCAGTTCTGTGTAAATCCACCAGTTAGTCATCCCTGCTGCATGGATTGTCTCCCTTGTATTCCCTTCCTCATATTTGCTTAGCAAATCAAACTTAACAAAGCTCCATCATTTGATTCCCAGGGTAACCCCATAGAGAAAGGGGACCTGGGATAATTACTCCCATCTTATTGTCAAGGAGACGGGACCTACAAAAAGATAGAAATGGTAAAGCTAAGCAAGGACCAGAAGAGAGTTTCCCAAAGTTCACTGAATGCGTATTTTGGTTTTGCCATATCCAAATACCACCTGAACTCTTTAGTTATTTTTCATTAACGGGTATTTAATGTTTTTACTTAAGTCAATGGATATTGAAAGAAAATTTTATTGCAATGCTTTCAGTAGAAAATCAGTATCACTCGCCATAAATAGAAGATCACTAAATATAATGGAAGACAATTTTAATTAGAAACTGTTGCCTGGAGAGCTTCTAAAAGTTCCAATGCCCAGGCCAGACCTTAGACCTATTAAATCAGAATTTCTCTGGCGGGGAGGGGCCAGGCATAGTAATTTTTTAAAGTTCTCCCCAGGTATTACCAGTGTGCAGTCAAGGATGAGATCCTCTAGGATAGACACTATTGCCTGCTAAGCCTCCAAGGCTGAACAGAGCTGGCTTTCTGTTAAGAAGAGACATCAACAAGTGACAGAGAAGTGTTTAAGATCCACTAGTCCAAAACTGAGACTTTCTCCTTGACAGCAACAGAAGAACTGAAAACTAACCTTGAAATGGGGAAAAGATTTCATGTGTGATTTGTTGCTATTTAATGAGCTGCTCCTTTGCAATCTAAAACCACTTCTCAAGGCACTTGCCCTTTGGAAAACACTGGACCAGAAGACCCCAGGTGGTCTGGTTTCTATTTCTGTGCCCTTTGAACTCCAACGTCCAGCTTCCCAGCCAAAGACTCCCACAAGGTCACTGGAGAACCCCTACTCACCTCTGTGCGTTCTCCAGCAGGGACTCCAAACGCCTGCATTTACATCACGCTGCCAGGCCTATCTTTCTATTTCAAAATGAATCTTCTCAGGGTTTCTCATTAGAAAACCTTAAGGCAAAACCACATCTCTGTCTCCTTTCATTTCCTCTCGAGAAGCCCCTCATTCTCACCCAGGAATGTGTGGTCCTGCAGAACGCTTAAGTCAGTCGTGCCCTTTTGGGGCTTACAAGGAAGTAGCAGCAGGGAGAAGCAGAGGCACGTGGCCTCGAGAGGGGCTTCTGCCACTGGTTCGGTTTCTCTTTCTTTCCTCACCTCTGAACACACACAGGTACCCAGCGACAGTCTGTCCTGATGGAGGGGTGAGGTTAGAATGAAAGCTGGACTTTTGGGTGGGGATTTCAGACCTCCCAGACTTTGTTTCCTCCTCTGGCCTGGGGCCTCACCACCAGAGCTGGGTACCTGCCTGCATGGTCTTAGGCTTGAAGAGTTCTCCAAAAGGAGAGGGTGGCCTCAAGAGCAGGCAGTTCGGCTCACTAAACAAGTTGTTGAGCGAAGCTCCAATCTCCTCACTTCCTATATTTAAAACCTGGAATGCTGACACACTGTCTACTGCCAGACAGCCAGGCTATTTCACTCTCTGTTCAACAGAGCCCTCCTCTCCTGTTTCCCTGAGAGTCTAAGATCAGCCTCAACGTCTCCTCCCTGCTCTCCATGCCAAAGCTACATAGTCCCACCTCTGAGCCCTAGCTCTTGCTGGGCTCACAGTCTAGAATGTCCCTCTGCCCCATCCCCACCTGTTCAAAGCCTACCCACCCTCAATGCTGATTGCAAATGTCACTTCCTCCATGAAGCCTAAGGTGATTTCCCCGAGTCAAATAATGATGGTAATAAAATTAATAAAAATAGGCCGGGAGCAGTGGCTCACGCCTGTAATCCTAGCACTCTGGGAGGCCGAGGCGGGTGGATCGCTCAAGGTCAGGAGTTCGAGACCAGCCTGA
>NW_012147190.1:1140102-1140655 GCF_000956105.1 Propithecus coquereli | reverse complement strand
GAATGGAAAAACAGATATCACATGTTCTCACTTACAATGAAAAGTTATAACAGAGGAGCTAAACAGAAGATATATATAGTCATAAAGAGCAGTAATGGACATGGGGGGGAGGGTTGGGAGGTGAGGGATAAAACCTACCTATCAAGTACAATGTATACTGTTCTGGTGACAGATACACTGACAGCCCTGACTTCAGCATGGTATAATTCGTCCACTTGTACCCCCTAAATTTTTTGAAATAAAAATAAATGAATAAAATCACAAAAAAAGTCTATCAATGGACAGATGGATAAACAAAATGTGATATATCTATACAATGGAATATTATTTGGCCATAAAAAGTGATGGAGTACTGATACATGGCACAACATGGATGAACCCTAAAAACATGCTCAGTGAAAAAAGCCAATCACAAAGGAATTCATACCATGTAATTCCATTCCTACGAAAGTCCAGAATAGGGAAATCTAAAGAGACAGAAAGTAGATTAGTGGTTGCTTAGGGCTGAGGAGGGGGCCAGGGTAGTAGGTGAGTATTAGCTAAAGGATATGGG
>NW_012147190.1:1125453-1136592 GCF_000956105.1 Propithecus coquereli | reverse complement strand
ACGGCACTCACAACAAAGCGAGACCCGGGCAACAAAGCGAGACTCTGTCTCAAAAAAAAATAAATAAAAATAGAAATACAGCAATAATAATAGCTAGCATTTATTGGGAGCTGCTATGGGCAGGCACTGGGCTAAGATCTCACATGCATGATCTTGACAAAATCACATACCAGACAGTGTCTCATCATGCCTGCTCTGCCATCTTCTATCTCTATGATATCAGTCAACTTACTGTTTCTCCCTGTGCCTCATTTTCCTCAGACATCTCTGATGATTATCACATACCTTTCTCCTAAGGTTGTCGTAAGGATAAAATAAGCTAATGTATCTAAAGCATGTAGCATAGTACCTGACATGTGGTTTTTGCTCAGTATTACTACTTCTTGTAACGACTTAAAGGTCTGTGTTGGTATTATCCCCACTTTATAGATGAGAAAACCAAGGCAATAGAGAGGGTGAGTAAACAGCCCAAGTTCAGTGAGAAGCAAGAATTTTACTTCCCCCTGGTTTTAATCGGGCTTTGCTCATCACAGGATGATGTAAGGATAATCTCCCAGTTGCCATGGGAACTGGTTTCATCAGCATCTCAGCCACCCTGGAAGATTTGCATGTGTGATGTTACGCAGGAAGAGAAAGTAAAACTGACCTGAAGTCAACTGGTTCTCCTGGCTTCTGTCTTTGGAGACAACTGATATGTGATATTACGTGGCTTTGAGGTTCTGGGGCATTCCAAAGTCAGGTCTGCTCATTAATCCTCACACTTTCTCTCACCAAGAATGAGTCAGGGAGCTAAAGAAACAGATAGCAACCAAGGAGTGTGCTGGTGGAGCTGGGTGTTGAATTCCTTCCACTCTCTAATTGCCTTCCGACAGGATGTTCCTGGTTACAGAGGCAACGCCTGAGGCTTAGCCTGCTTACCTGCAGGTCTGACAGTAACCAGCCCTTCGTCTCAGCACTCATTTCTTCATCAGGGGCCCCAAAATCACGGTTGCATGTCACCTACTCATTTCCTCCTGGTCCAGCCTCTCATGCTTTCATCCTATTGCTGAACATCATTCACCCTTTTCCTCCTCTATCCAAATTAGCCAGGCTGGGTTAGCACTCTTGGGTCCACCCCTATTAATTGCTGGACAAATAGGATACAATTTCCAGAAAGGGTGACAACTTTCCTTCCTAGAATCCTTGCACAGAACGTGCTCAAATATGGCTCTGAGAAAGGATTTGGTTGCAAAGGAATACCCGAGTTCCATAGTTAGAGAGTAGTATGTCTAGCTCTGTGGTTCCCAAACTGTACAACAGGTCACCCCAGGGTACCATCGTAAATTCGCAGGAGTACTGTGAGATATTTTAAATTCTCCAAGGGAAACACAGGACACTCAACGTCTGTTGAACACTGTGCAGACTCAGGCTTGTCCACAGTTTCAACGTTAGATCATGCTATGTTCCTTTCAATGATGGCATATTTGGGGGAAGCCGGGTTTTCAGCCGTTACTGTTGACAAAAAGCAAGTACCACAAGGAAATCAGTATGGAACAGAAAATGAGGGCGGCAGTGTCCAATCAGATTCCAAACTTTGAGGAGTTGTACAGTGGCCCAACAGTCACACACATCCCATTAGTAATCGTGGCGATTCAAGAATGCAATAAAAATATCAGTGTTTTTCTTTCAATGTATGTGTATCATTTGTCCAAACGGCTACTAAAAAGTTGTTAAGAAATGAAAACTTTTTAAGTCGTTTGGCCCTAACTTGTTACTAAACGGAACTGCTAGTTATTGCTTTTGGCCTACAGGCGCCATGAAAAAATTACTAAAGCACTGAGGGCTCCGTTAAATGAAAAGAAGCTGCCGATCGAGTCAGCCGTGGTTTGCAGGGACCTCATTTGTACCTGACTCTGCTACAGAGCATGCTTGGGTTTGGCTGCTGTGGCAGTGTCCACTCAGTACCTTTCCCACCTGTCAATGCTAACTGTGCCCACTACATAGGGCTGTGCAGCCACACGCCTCCCCACCCCCGTGCCGGGCCCGCCTCGGCTTCCCTGGGCACCTCCCCTCTCCCCTATGCTGGAGCCGCACCGGCCGCCTTTCAGTTCCTCAAATACGCCGAGCACTGTCCCGTCATGGCGACTCCCTGCTCGTGCTCACCCTGGCTCTCCTTCAGGTCCCACCTTAAACGCCCCTCATCAGACAGGCCTCCCTCACCTGCCCTACAGAGGCCCGCCTGCTATTCTCCGTCTCACTACACCTGTGTTTCCATCACAGCCTTTAGTTCTCTGCACATACCTGTTTAGCTCCATGAGGACAGCGTCTATGTCTGTGCTGCTCACGACTGTATCACAGAACTTAGCACCGTGCCCGGTAGGTGACTGTCACTCGATAAATAACTATGAGGTAAACAAATGCCAGTTGAAATCATGCACAGGTATTTTAAGTGTGGCCCTGTCTGGCCCAAAGCACTTCAGAAGGCTTTTCTGGCACACAGCCCCCCAGAGAGACACAGGGGACAATTGCATTCCATCACTCGCCTCGGCAGAAGCGGTCAAAGGTGGCGATTGTGATCAAGAATCCCAGCTCTGCCACCTCCTTGCTGCCAGACTCTGGGCAAGTTACTCATTCTGTCTCTATCCACCGTCTTTGCCTGTAAAAGGGCTGTTAAAAGGACCAACTGTAAAGCTCTTAAGTGGTGTCTGGCAAGAAAGGAGCATTCTAATTGACAGTTAGCTGCCATTAGGAGGACGGTGTTCAATGACTGCCCCATCAGTGCCCACATCCCATTCTTGGGGGACGTTTCCACTTCAGAAATGGATGGGCCCAAATGACTCCTGCTCATGTTAGAATACAAGGCTCACTGCAAAGAGCGATACGTGGGCAATTAATCCTCAGATACATCGGTGTTCCCTGCTCAAGCCATGGTTGGAACCCAAAAGAACCTGTTATGGAACTTCGATTGTCCAGTTAGACGACAGAAATGGAAGCATGTTTGCTAGTCATTGCCAATGTGTCTGGACTCAGCCTGCTCCGTGGCCCCCAGCGCACGGCAGAGTTTGTGTGCTTGCTCCTCCCAACCCTCTGCTTGCTCCTTCTAATCCGCTCTCTTCATGTTTCTAGGGTTAGAAGCAAGCCCAGCGCACTCTGATGTTTTTCCGGTAGTACCTGGGGATCGCGGGAGGTGATCCCAATCACACAGAGAAAACGCCACGCGGCTGCCCTCTTTGCTGGGAGGAAGCGGAAGTAGCATTCTCCACCTGCCCACACGCGAGTTGCTCTTGCTGTCCATCCTGGGCCTCCCGCCGCCAGCCTGTCCCCACCTGACCCTCGTGTCTGGATGCCTCATTCTCACAAATCCCTGGAATCACATCACCCTCCTCCCCAAGAGCTATCAGTGCCTCCTGTTTCATGCACACACTCATCTTAGAAAACCATTTATCCCCTTGGCCTAGCTAAGGATAATGCCTTTCCACTAACCCAAGTTGCCCTCACTTTATAAACATAATATAGGATGATCTTACGGGATGGATGGTACTGCCGCGCTCAAACACCTGATGTGTTTCAATCTCAGCTTCTCCACGTACCAGCTACATTTTCTCTGATCCTCGGCTTCCTCCTCTGTAAAGTTGTCATAGTTTTGTTGTCAGTACTGCATGAGAAAACACACGTGAAACACACAGTACCTGGTCCCTAGGAAGCGCACTTCAAAAAGTCAGCTACTTTGGTTTCTCAGGCCAATCCTCATTCTGCCCGTCTCAACGTAGACATGACCCCTCCTGGGAAGCCTTCCCTGGCCACCACCCCAAAGACGCATGTGTGTCTAAAGCTCCCTGCCCTGTCATCAGATGTGTCATTCTGCAGCGTCACTGCTGCCTCTTGGCTTTTTGGTTGCCCCCTACTATACTGTGAGCACATTACTGGTGGGGACAGTGTTCCTTATACTCCGGCATAGCACCTGGCATGAAGTACGTGCTCAGTAAACATTTTGTCAAATAAAAAATAATTAATTAAACAATCAAATAAACACAAAATGGTTGTTAAAACTTTGCTGCATTATATACTCATAATTGCTACATGATGAGACTATATACTCCCTTGGCAACCAACCACATTCCTTTTTTTATTTACTTTTGTTTAATAAGAGTTACCATGCATTGATCCATCCTCTATGCAAAATGTAACTTGATCCTTTTACCAATTCTCTGAGGTAGGCACTATGAGTAGTCCCATCTTATAGCTGAGGAAACTGAGGCTCCAAGAATTGAAATGATTTGCCCAAGATCATCCAGCTGGCAGAGCACAGCTGGCACCAAACCCAAGGCTGTTCAGCTCCAGCGTGTTTGCTTTGCTGCTTCCCAATAAGATTGAGGATGCCGCTTTCCTTTTTGCTAAATTTCTCTGACCTCCCAAATACTACAGAGTGGCATTCTATTATTAATATCATTGGCACTTACATATTAAGAGTAATCACGGTAATGCCTTAGGCGTAAATTCATTTGGTGACTGATCGGCCCCTACCTTGCCACAGTTTTGTCTTGGCATTATTGAAGTTTCATGCCTTATCAAGTCTCCTCAACCAGAGTGTAACCTGTGGTGAAGGTGCCCAAATCTTAATATTCTTCCCATCTCCTAAGGTCTAAAAGGAACATCTTCCACCTATTAAAGAACATAAATAAAATTGAGTTTCTCTTTGGTGGTTACATATTCATGGAAAATAACTGGAAGATCATCACCAAATCTGAAGGGTATGTTTGGGACAGCCTAGCTTGGATCTTTGCTATAAACAACTTTCACACTGGGGAGTTCGGGAGACACCTCAAGGAGACAGACACATTTAATAACTTTTGTACCACTTGATTTTTCTTTTTCTTTTTCTTTTTTCTTTTTTTTTTTTTTGAGACAGGGTCTTGCTCTGTCACCCAGGCTGGAGTGCAGTAGCCCAATCATAGCTTGCTGCAGCCTCCACCTCCTGGGCTCATGCAATCTTCCTACCTCAGCCACCCCAGCAGCTGGGACTATAGGCAGGTGCCACCACACTAGGCTAATTTTTCTATTTTTTGTAGAGAGGAAGTCTCACTATGTTGCCCAGGCTGGTCTCAAACTCCTGGCCGCAAGTGATCCTCCTGACGTAGCCTGTCAAAGTGCTGGGATTATAAGAGTGAGCCACCTTGCCTGGTCATACTTGACTTTTTTGTTTAAACTAGGGACATGAGTTGCTTTTAAAAGTACCATCAAGAACAAATAAAGATAGATAGATGATGGATATATAGATAGATAGATAAGATTTTCAAAGCCAAAAATTAGAGAAAATGACAGGTCAGAAGACCAGGGGTCATAGTTTATCTTCCAAAGAAGATTTCCAGAGCAAGGTCCAATAAAAGCTTCATGAATGTAAATTTTCTAGGAACAGAGAAACAAATGTACCCTCAAATGTGAGTCCCAAATCATCTGTCACAATGAAAGATGCTCTACAGATGCTTGACCCACTTTTGGTCAAGCTATCTCTCACCTGGAGAATCCATATGCTCCAGGATAAGTGGCCACAGGAATGTGCTTTGTTGTATGGTGGTTTAACAGTCCATCCTATAAATGCGGGAGTGGCCAGTTAATATTCAATAATTGTTGGTTAGAATTGATGAGCATAGGGGACCCTCAGACAGTAGATGACAAGGCTTCGCCCCAGACACCTGCCCTGTCCACGTTGTTCCCACCTTGCTTTACTCTACTTGCCTCTCCTAACAGCAAGACCAGACCAACTGGTCCCACAGCTTTCTAACATAAGCATTTCTACAGCTCAGCAATCCTACAATCTAGCACACACCTACTTCCTTCCTGTTGTCCACAAACCCATGTCTTTCACTGGGATTAACATAGAGTTGCATTTAGAGAGGAAAAGAAAAAGATTTTCACATGCAAATGGCAAAATCAAGGTCGAAGTGGATCATTTGTCATACTCTGAAGTCAGTCCAGTCAAGCAGACCAAAGATGCCTACTTGGATGATGAAATTCAGCAGTGGCTGCATCTAACACCCTCTGCCTTCATATCACAGGCCAAGGGTGGAAAGACGACATTGTAAAAATGTGATCAGAGTCACCGCTGAAGGCGAGGTTAGTGAGGACATCCTGGCCACTTTAAGAATGAAGCTGACTCTAGGAATCTTTTACAAAGTACTGAAAGAAAAGACATGGATTTGAAGGGCACTCAAAAAATTGAATGAGCTCACTTCGGACAGTCTTCTGCCTCCAGGAAACACCACACCTAAAACAGATGCTTCTCCACCACCACCCATAAAAGTACAACATTTCAGCAGTGACTTAGTGACTTACATCCCAGGAAAAGGTTATAATCCATGAGCACATTCAGTTATGTTTGAAACATGAATCATGGTCTGACCTAGGTCTGTCTGATTCTAGAACACAAATTCCCGACCACCATATATACGACCTTTTTTGTGTGCTTCACTCATCTCCTCTTTTAATGATGTTTTTTTTTTTTTCTGATTAAAAAAGAAATACAAGGTCACTGTAGACATTCTGGAAAGTTTAAGAAACCATAAAGAAGAAAACAAAAATCATTCACAATCATACCACTCACATATACACTTAAATTTTTGGCTATAGAAACTTCTAGTCTTTGTTCTGTAAGAACATTTATCTATGAGATGGCAGATGGAAGCTACTGCCCATACCACGAAGCTGGAAGCGTCCCTTCAAAAGCAGTCCTACTTTTCATTATCTACACCATTGCCCTATTTCTGCACTTCACTGAAAGCACTAATCACTTGGGCTCACCTAACAGACACATGTGACTGTTAATTACCTACCCATTTCTACCTAGTTGGAGTATCTTTTCCTCTGAGATCATGACCCCATTCCTAGCTCAGGGACAACCTGACTTGTTTAACATTTTCCTTGTAAGCTCATTCTCCTTGGAAAGGAGTGGTTTATGGGTGGCCAGAGAGACTCAAGGAGAAGGCTATGGGAGCTTCTAGGACAAAGTCTTGACTTCTAAGAAAGATGCATAGGAAAAGGTCTCTTCTTATCCTGGATGTTGTCTTATGTGGATCGATGCTTGGAACAGCAGAGTCATTTTGACAGCCTGAGAGGAGCTCATTGGAAAACTAAGCCCAAGGCACCCTAACTCATCCAGATGGGAAATCTATTCAAGTGACATCTAGCAAGACACTGCAAGGCAGACTGTTGCAAGAAAAGAGCAATTTACAGAACAATATGTATAGTGCGATCCCATTTATATAGCCAGACAGATAGATATAAATACATTGAGAAGCATCAAGAGGCTCTGGAGGAATGTTGGCAGTGGTTACCTCTGGGAACCAGGGGAATCGGGGCTTCAACTTTTTATTCTATGCATTATTTGTATTGTTTGAAGCTTTGACAATAGCGTGCATGCATGTGTTGCTTGTGTAAATCTTGTAAACATTTTCATTTTAAAAAGTACACATGGTTTCTCCTTTATTTAAAATGTGTACTAGAAACTCAGAGCATTTTTCTAGGGGAAAAAAAAGGTTTTGTGGCCAAAAATTTCTTCAAGTTATTTTCAGTTTCTAGGGGGATTGCTTGCCTCTCACAGCTTACTCATCAGTCATATTAACCGCAGCTCAGAGCGCCTGCTGTTCCTTCCCATAGGGTGAGCTGTAGGGAGCTCACGGGCATGGGTTCAGTTTGCCTGGGGTCAGGGTTTGGATTGTGAGGTGGGACAAGTTGATAAACCTTTTCTGTGAAATCAGGTCAAAGCACATTTGGCTGACATTACCAGAGTGCTGGCTGGCCTTGTGGGAAGTCCAGAGAGGAGTGAGGCATAGGATGTATCTCCACATAATGGAGCACTGTATACAGCCTATCTTGAAGTGTGGGCCAAGGTCCCTACGTTAGAACCACCTGTGAATTACCACATTAGAACCTCCATTGACAAATGCAGATTCCTGGGCCCCACCCAGATGGACTGAGTCCCAATCTGTAAGCATGAGGCCTGAGAACCTGAATTTTTTTGTTATATGCAGATAAATTATGAGAACTACTTCCTCTATGGGTAAACTGGACTCATCAAAACAGTCAGCCCCATGGGGCAGAGATGGGACAGGTGCGGATTCTTCTTTCTCATCTTGGTTACCTGGATGCTCAGAGACAAATAAGTGACTCAGCTCTGGCCATGTGTTTTTATTGTGAGGACTATTCAGAGCCCTATTCCTGTTTTCTCACATTAATTCGCTCTTCTTCTACCTCTTTGTCATCTTTGATGTCCCCTTGTGGGCTACCAAAAACCTTTCTGGAACACGGCAGGGCGAAAAAATAAATGAGTCTAAGCAGCCATTCATTAAGTACTTAGCCAGGATGCTGCGCTGAGTGCATCCCATCATATCTCATTTAATTTTCACAACAAACCTAAGATCAGGCAACCCCATTTTACAGATGTGGGAAACTGAGGCTCAGAGAAGTTCAGTAACTTACAGAGCAGGTACTGGAATTTAGCTCTCTGTGGCTTCACAGTCCATGCTCTTAAGTGTCTACTACTTGTCCTTGGTGTAGGTGAACAGTGGTGGGTGGCCCCACAATTTTCATATAGGACCAGCCCTGGGACTGCAATCCGAGTGGAAGAGGGAGGCTGAGGGCTTACTTCAAAGCTTCTTTTGCACAACTAGCACGCTATATTCACTCAATTTTATTAATTTTGAAGATGCTTTTATGAACACATGAATAATATCTGTATTTTGGGGGCCTTGTCTTATTTTATGTATGTATTTATTTATGAGGGACACTAGGGCTTATCTGTAGCAGTGCAGCCACTGTAAATAAATTAGGGAAACTACGTCATGTCAATTTCATATAAAGTTATCTGTTCAGTACCCTTTGGGGACTGGTTGGGGGAAATGAATACATTTTACAGAAATAACCCCCTCCCCAGTTGTTACGTATTCCCCATAGATAACAACTGTGAAAAGTGCAGGCTCATTTACACACACACACAAACATACACACACAAATGGTGTCGCACAACCAACATACAATGCAACCTGCTTTATTTCCTTAATAATTTATCTTGCATACAGATCTTGTTTCACTGGAAGCCAACGAGGCAAAGTTTTGGGAGGCCTAGAGGACACAGGATGGGAGGAGGCCCTGGGAGCTGGAGGTAAGCCTCCGGAGCACGAGGTCGGATAACCAGTGGGACCGCCAGCTTAGCGGCCAGCGCCCTCCCCGGCCGAGACAAACGGCGGGAGAGAGGAAGTGTGCGGCTGGGAAGCTCCGCTGCTCTTGCCGAAGTTTCCCGTTTCCCCCCAGTTGAGACGGCAAGGAAAGTTAGCCCGGAAATCTGGGCCCTCCTGAAACCGGCCCCCGTCCCCGGAACTTCCCCCGCCGCGGAGGCCCGGGCCGAGGGCCGGAACCGAGGGGCCGGCGGGCGCGGGTAGGCTCCAGGGCGCGGGGACGCCTCGCTGCAGCGCCCTCTGCCGGGGACGGCCCGCGTCTGTCGGCGTGTCCTTGTCGGTGTATGCGCAGGTTATGTGTTCCTGTTCATGGGCAGACAGGATTTGGGAGGGTCTTTGAACAGCCGGCGTACACCTTTGCACACCTCTTAGCAACTTTAAATTCCACTGGGAGAGATATCTTCATTCTGCTAATCCTGTGCATCTGTGCAAAGCTCCTAGGGCCATAGATTTGTGTGCAAATAAAATAGGGATATCCTCACAGTCTGGGTGCCCAAGGAGATGTACCTTGCGTGTAGTAGTCTGTGTGCGTGCCCGCCTGTGATATTTCACTTTCTGCTCCCATCTGTCTCTGGAAGCGAGTACCTATGAGCACAGGACGTGTCTCTGCACCTATGCGAGTCTTATTAGTGGTACACATATTTTTGTCATCTCCCCAGGGCTGCGTCTGCATGAATGTGCCTGGGTGTGTTTGTGTGTGGTGCATGGAGCCACGATGAGTGGTGATATGTTTCTGAAATCCAGATGTTAAAGGAATAATGTGGGGGAAGATGCCACAGGTATACCAAACCCTTTGCCCTTCATTCATCCCCTCTGACTTCAGGAGAAGCATGGATTTTACTTTTAGGAGCTCTAGCGTACAGTTGCTCCATCCTAACATGAGCTCAGCCTCCCACCTGACCTCCGCTTGGGCTTCCTTCTTTCCCAGTCTGTGGAACCCAAGGGAGGCTGCCTCGTACTGTCTCTGAGCACCTTGGCCATGATGTAAACCCAAAGGAATCAGCATCTCCTTCCTTTTTCCCCACCCAAAAGACACTTCCTCTTAGTTCATTACCTGGGATTTTGATGTCTGGGTTCCCTCGGCGTTATTGATACACACAGAGAGAGACGGGGAAAAAAAGGAACTTCTTGAAATTCCCCCAGAAGGTTTTGAGAGTTGTTTTCAATGTTGCAACTTGGAACCAGTCAGTTTCTAGTTTGAGTTTCCATCAGAAAGCTTGGTAGGAGTAGAGTATATAAGCTCTAGCAGCAGCAACAGCAGCAGAAGAAACAACGGTTTCAGGCCCAGTGGACTCTGCAGCCTGCCCGGAGCAAGGTAAGCACCTCCCCATCCCCTGCCTCCCCTTCCCGAAGGCCTACAGCTGTCCAGGTGTAGACACCATGAAGGTGCTACCCCTGAGCCTGACAGTGTGGAGTCATGCATTCCTGGAAGCACCCCTCGTGACTCACCCAATGAGACACTAGTGAAAACTTGGTACTTTAGGGACTCATGTATAAATTGTCAATTTAGAAAGTCAACTAATAATGATTGTGTATGAAGGTCTGTGAACAAATGCACATTTCATAGAGAGGTTTGTTTTATCTTATTTTGAAGTGGAATATATATAAATTTGTCTCTAAATATTAATGCCCATCGGTTAAAGGATTATATAGAGTTAAGGTCAGTGGTATTTGCCTTAGTATTGAAACTTTTTAAAATGCCTTTCACGAATTCATAGTTATACTTCATAACTGCACATTACTGATCAGACTTGCTGCTCTCATATTTGTGATGGGCTTGGTAGTCGGCTGTGATATCAACCAAATTGACACCTGGGTTCCCCAGTTCTTTTGGAGTAACTAACTTTGGCCCCATTTAAAAATGAAAAGTAAGTGTAATGTTTAACACTATTTTCTGAAGAGTTCTTAAATCTATGAGAAGCCAGGGGGG
>NW_012147190.1:1070669-1125173 GCF_000956105.1 Propithecus coquereli | reverse complement strand
ACCCAGATACTTTTTCTATTCTTTTGTAGAGTCAGGGTCTCACTATGTAGCTCAGGTGGGATCTGAAATTTTATGATTTCTTTACATTCATTCATTCTTCTAATGATTGATAGAGTCCCTCTATGCTAGCCTCTAGGGATAAAGTGTGAAATAAGACAGACATGACCCCTGCCATCAGAGAGCTCGGTGTGGCAGGAGGACAAGCAGTGAAGGAGTAACTCTGTTATTGTCATTGTAGTAAGTGCTATGGAAGGAGAGCAAATAGGGTCCTGGCTTCCTTGGGCACCACGCTGGATACCTTACATGAATTGTTTCTTGAACTCCTTACCATACTAGGAGGCCCATTTTACAGATTGAGAGTAGGAGGCTTAATGAGGTCAAGTGACTTGCCCAGGGTCACACAGCGAATATGTGGCAGAGCTGAGTTGCCAATGCTAGAGGTCTAAAACTGGGCTCTAAAACTGGGCCCTGTGCTTGTGCCACCCATGCCAGCTGTGACTGTGTCTTTTAAATTTTTAATAATTCCTTTTCCTCATTAAAAAGTAGGGCACGGTGGCTCACACCTGGAATCCCAGCACTCTGGGAGGCCAAGGCAGGAGGATCGCTCGAGGTCAGGAGTTCTAGACCAGCCTGAGCAAGAGCGAGACCCCGTCTCTACTAGAAATAGAAAGAAATTGGCCAAACAACTAAAAAAAAAAAATAGAAAAATTAGCCGGGCATGGTGGCACGTGCATGTAGTCCCAGCTACTCAAGAGGCTGAGGCAGGAGGATTGCTTGAGCCCAGGAGTTAGAGGTTGCTGTGAGCTAGGCTGATGCCACGGCACTCTAGCCCAGGCAGCAGAGTGAGACTCTGTCTCAAAAAAAACAAACAAAATAAAACTTGAAAAGAGATGCCCACACAAGTGTCATTGGTGTGCCCTTATTGGCACTAGTATAAAGGAGCCCTTAGCACACACCAGAAAGTAGGAGTGCCTAACCTGGGGTCCCTTCGTCCCTCATGCAAAGGCTTTAAGAGTTTATGGAACCTATGAAATTGCATGAAAAAAAAAATTTTAATCCTCAAGATTCTTAAATGTACCATGCTAAGGAAATGTGGGCTGAGAGATAGAGCTGCCCGGTATCAGCTGATCAGCCAGAAAGCCAAAAGGTGACCACATATTGCCCCTTTTTTGGCTTCTCTGGATTTGATTAAGAGGGTGACCCACCACCATCTCCACCCACACCACTGTTCTGTGGTTTAAAATGTAGGGGATACTAAAGTGGGAGTTGTTTCTTAGAACCATCACCAGGGCTCCCTAGGCCCTGATGCAGTTCACCTGAAATTTTCTAATGCATCAGAGGCCCAGAGAGGAAGTGCTGGGCACATAGCCAAAGGGAAAACCCCAGTATTAAAGACTATAAAGGAATCGCCAGGAGATGCCAAGAATCTCCATTGTCTCCATTCCCAGAGTGCGACATCTGGGTTTTACAGACCCATGCAATTGCAGTACCTCTATGGGCATTTCCCTACAGCCTGGCGCAATTTTTTTGGCTCTGCATTGTATACAAAACAGAAAGATATCACATTTTCACCTTATTTCTTCCTCTAGGGACAAGCTAATATATTTTGGTTGTTTTCTATAATATGTCATCTCATTCCCTTTCCCAACAGCTCTGTGAGATGAGTATTATGTCCATTGTATAGATCCAGAGACTAAGGCTCAGAGAGTAACCTAGCCAACATCACACAACTAGTGAGTGGTAGGACCAGAATTCAAGCCCATGTCTGCTTGACTCTAAGCCTGTGAATATACTAAAGAATGCTCTGTACCAGCTAATACTTCCTACAGTCATAACCTGGACTGAATTGATACCCATGTCCCTAAACTCCACGCTTGAGTGACAGAGAATTGAGCAGTGTACAAGAAGGCCTGACTTCTAGTCCTGTCTCTGCCACTCACAAGCTTTACAATATAAGAGAATAAAGGGTTCGCAGTAGTTCTAACAAAGCTGTGATTTGTCAATAGTCTGTCCCTCCAGCCAAAGAGTGCCTATTTTTAAGGTATTTGACTGAAGCATTTGAGCCTTGTTCTTCATGTGATGTTCTAGACCAGTGGTTTTGGAAACCATCTTCCTGCAAACCATTGGAGCTGTGTAAGGTGGATGAAGGTGTTCCTGGATAAAATCAAACCATAATCACTTCTACCCAATTCATAAGTGGAGTGTAATTTTTGTCATCTGAAGATTTTCATAAACTCCGGATATAAATCTAGATGAGGATTCAATATAAGATGGTAGCTGATTTAATACAGAGTTATGCATTTCATTATTTCATGGTGGATACATCAATATTTTTTGGTCTTTTCCCAAAGAACACCTTGATTTCCAGGGATTCTAGACCCTGAGCATGGGTTAAACCAGTGGCTCTCAAAGTGTTGGCCCCAGCACTTGTAGCACAAGCTTCACCTGGCAACGTTTTAGACATGCAGATTCTCTCTTTTGAAATATAGTTTCATGGAAAAAGAGAAAAAAAGAAAAGAAAGATGAAGGAAGGAAGGGAGGGAGGGAAAGGAAAAGAAATGCAGATTCTTTGGCCTCACTCCCAAACCTGCTGAACCAGGTACTCTAGGGTGGGGCTCCGCAGTCCGTTTTAGCAATGCTTCCAGGTAATTCCAACATACACTCCAGTTGGAGAACCACTAGGTTATAGGATGTGGGAAGGAGTCATCGTTGAATTTGGAGCAATTCCCATCTAAACAGAGAAACTAAGCCTCTACAACAAGAGCTGGCGACCAGGTTGTTGTCAGAACTTGAAAGCTTGCCTCTGTATTACCTTTCCTGTCCCTAACCCAAGTCTTTTACTCTGAGGTGCCCCAGCACACACTGCCTGAGCTACAGTGATACAGGAGTGTGGCTTAGTTCCCCAACAAGAGGGGGGCCATTTAACACAGTGACTTCACAAATATTTGCTGAGTGAATGTATTTGCTCCTAAAAAGCAGGATCCAGGTAAAACCTTTTTTCTCTCCTAACTGCTCCCAGCTCAGTGCTGTTTACATAGTAAGCACTAAATACATAACTGCTGAATGTTGATCCAGACAAGTCATGTTCCTCCTCCAAGCTTTAGGTCTCTCATCTTAAAAGTAAGAGGATTATATCAGACAGCTGGCCTTAGATCTCTCATCTCGAGAGCTCCAGATTAGCCTATGCTTCTCTATTTGGAGATGTTCTTACCCAGAAACTGGCACAGGGCTCCTGTAATTCACTAAGTATCAGCCTCACAGTGTGGAGAAGAAAGGGGAAAATCAAGATTTTAAAAAATTTAGCTAGAATGTATATATGGTTCCCAAAGGTTACTGCATAATTATTAACATTCTCTCTTCTCTTTTTCCTTCCTCTTCCTTCTCTTTTCCTCTTTCTCTTCGTTTTGTTTCTCTCCCTCCTTAAGATGTGTCATCGGCAGCTGGTCATCTCCTGGCTCTGCCTGGTTTTGCTGGCATCTGCCCTCGCGGCCATCTGGGAACTGGAGAAAGATGGTAACCAGCCTCTCCTCACTCTCTAGGGAAGCCCTGGAATCCAGGCAGGACTCTCAGGCAGTCACTGGCGGGAAATCAGACAGCAATGGGTGACCACGCATTGGGTCCTCCTAGTGAGAACCGTCCTCTGGGAAAATGCAAGGCCACAGTGCCTTCTTTCACTTTGCACGTATCCATATTGTTTGGTTTTCTCATTGGATGCCAGAAAAGGAGCTTTTTTCTGGACTGCAGTGGGAAGGGAGATACGGTCTTTGCCAGTATCACTGAAACCCAGCTGTTTCATACAATTAAAATTCCAAAGTGAGGATTTGAAAAGTATAACGACTATATCCTACCATTTCCCACTCCACCACACGATATTGCCCCTTCAGCGAGCGCTGTGATGAACCCACCTCTGACTAAGCTCCTTGGGGAACTCCCAGGATTTACACTCGCATTGACTTGGGTTCAAGTCCTGGTTATGTGACCTTGAGCTAGGTCACCTAGGAGCCTGAGTTTTCTCAACTGTAAAATGGTATTACAAAGTGACACCTAGCACATGGGTTATTAAATGTGTTAATGAACACAGAAGACAACAGGTGGTAAAGTGAAAGTAAATGTTAGCTAGTATTGTTGTTTTGATTGTTTAAGTAATGTCTCTGATGATTCAAGAGAAACTTTTTATTGTCCCAGTCATTGATAAAAATGATTAGTAGACTAATGGAATGGGTACTAGTAAAAGAGTTTTCCTCTATCCTTCTAGTATCTCACACCCAGTAAATATGCATTAACTGATTATTGGTTGTACCTGAAAGACCCTCAAATGTTTCTCATTGAAGCCAGCATAATAATGTTGGCAATTAGTCTTTAATTATATAACGATAATAGTTAATATTTATTGAGCACAGTATCTCATTTAATTCTCACAACCACCATTTCTGTACCCCATTTTATAGATATTGAAAATTGAAGCTAGAAAGATTAAGTAAATTGCCCAACCAATGTCACATACCTGGTGAGGGTGGGACAGGAACTTGATCCCAATTCTGTCTCACTTCCAAGCCTGTGCACTTAAGTATTTGAAGATTTTACAAGGACATGAGCAATTATTTCCTGTGTCCTTGGAGAGCTGAGTGAGAGGGAATAGGCATAAATTACAGATGAAAGATTTCAGCTGGTGATCAGAAATAATCTGTTGATAGTCAGAAGAGTACAGCACTGAAATGGGTGCCTGAGAGAAATTTGGGACCCTTCTTGTCTTCTTAAAAATTTTGAGGAGACAGCAATCCAGCCGACCCCACCCCCGACCCCCATGAGGGTTTGAGCCTTTGTTAAGTAAAGGCAAAGGCCTGAGCCAGAGGAGTGTGCCAGATCCCTTCCAACCCTGGGATTTTCAGTGAGCTCGGGGAAACTTGGTCCTTGTCTATTTAACCCGTTAGTTACTTTTGATTTGGTAAACCACAGAAATTCCAGAAAGTCAGTGTGAGAAACACTCAGAGGGCTTGTGGCTTGGGAGGCCAGACAATGTAGTGAAGCTAAGCACTAGCTTCGTGGTGCGTTTCATCAGCTTTCCTCTTGCGGTTGTGTTCCCTGCCCCTGAGCAAGGGTCTTCTGGGGCTTCTTGAGTCTTAGTTATGAGGGAAAGAAACCGTGCTGTTCAGTTGCCTGGGAAACAAAGGAAAAGTAGAAAAAGCCAAAGGTGCCATGCGGTTCTATATCAGCACAGCTACTCATACCCCGAGTTGGGCCCCAAGTGCTTTGACCTCTTATCTTTGTTACCCATTCAGTCCTTAGAAATCCTATTGATGTAAATTGAGAACTTTATATTCCACAATGCTTTACACTCAAGGCCGATATCAAGAACCTCCCTTTATAGGGTATTGAAAGGGGCTGCATTAAGCTCTCGTATGAATCAGCCTGTATAACCCAAGTGTCGACCTTCAAAAGCAAGTACTAATATTTTTCTCATTTTAAAGATGATAACACCAAAGTTCAGAGTAGTTGAATGTCTTGCCCAAGGCCACAAGGCTGGCGTAAGGGCTAGATCTGTTTCCAAATCTGGACCCGTGCCTCTCCAGGATCCAGGCTTTCCGCCACTGTGACTCACAAACTTGAGCAGGCATCAAAATCATCTAGAGAGCTTAAAAACAGGTCACTGGGCCCATCCCAAAGTCTCTGATTCAGCAAATAAGAATTTGCATTTCTAACAGCTTCCCAGGCAATGCTGCTGATAGTATTTCAGTGACCATTCTTTGAGAACCCTGCCTTAGGCTGTTCTATTCAATTAATAATGGATGCACGGATAAACAAATGTGTCAAGCTTTGATGTGACATATTCTTTGAAATACTACACTAAGCCATTCCTCAAGGGCCAATGTAGATAGTGGCATTACATACCCCTTGCAAAGCCTGAGAGACAGGAGGTCTGGGCTGTAGCTCTTGTACTTCTATCTTAATATGACCTTGCTTTGCCCCTTGGCCTCAGTAACCTCCTTTGTAAAATGGGAAGAGTAGGATCTACTGGACTGCCCCCTTAGTGTGTATGAAAACTAAAAAAAAGAAAAAAATACAGAGAGAATTGAAAATCTCCATTGAATTTCATGCAGAAGGAACTAAATCCTTAAATCCCCATGGAAAATTGTTAAGAGAGTTTCCCGGTACAGTTGGCTGACTCTTTAGTCTGTGAATAACAATAACTAACACAGAATTTACCATGTGCAGACACTGTAATAAGTGCTTTACATGCTTTTTGCCTTTAATTCTCTGCCAAACCTATGACATAGATATTATTATTATTGTCATTTTACAGATGAGGGAACTGAGGCTCATGGTGCTTAAGTACCTTACTCCAAGTCCAGCCAGTTAGTGGAGACAGGATTTTAGTCCTAATCAGTCTTTCCCAACACCCTGAGCTTCTAACCACTATGTTATTTTGCTAAATACTGTACCCTGCCTTATTCCCCTCTGCCAGCTAATCAGGGGTTCATTATGAAAGGCAGCTATAAAACTCTTTGTTTCTCTGTTCCATGACCTTGAGCCCAAACAGGGCCCATTGCCCTGAGATCATCTCAGCAGGCATTTTCCAAACATTTGTTATGAGCAAGGCTGTATTTAGACAGTGCGGATGCCCAGATAGTTAATAAAACACAGACCCAGGATCATGTTACTTGCAGCCTGGTCTCTACTCCCTGTGCTCTACAGTTTATGTTGTAGAGTTGGATTGGTACCCTAATGCCCGTGGAGAAATGGTGGTCCTCAGCTGTGACACCCCTGAAGAAGAAGGCATCACCTGGACCTCGGACCAGAGCAGTGAGGTCTTAGGCTCTGGAAAAACCTTGACCATCCAAGTCAGAGAATTCGGAGATGCTGGCCGCTACACCTGTCGCAAAGGAGACGAGGTTCTGAGCCATTCGCTCCTGCTGCTTCACAAAAAGGAAGATGGAGTTTGGTCCACTGATATTTTAAAGGACCAGAGAGGTAATTCTCTTGGATAGTGTCAATTTTCTCTTTCTCTCATAAGACATACAAAAATAAAAAATTGAGGCCGGGCGCGGTGGCTCACGCCTGTAATCCTAGCTCTCTGGGAGGCCGAGGCGGGCGGATTGTTTGAGCTCAGGAGTTCGAAACCAGCCTGAGCAAGAGCGAGACCCCGTCTCTACTAAAAATAGAAAGAAATTAATTGGACAACTAAAAATATATAGAAAAAATTAGCTGGGCATGGTGGCGCATGCCTGTAGTCCCAACTACTCGGGAGGCTGAGGCAGGAGGATCACTTGAGCCCAGGAGTTTGAGGTTGCTGTGAGCTAGGCTGATGCCATGGCACTCTAGCCTGGGCAACTCAGTGAGACTCTATCTCAAAAAAATAAATAAATAAAAATAAAAAAAATAAAATAAAAAATTGAAAAGGCAGGACATGATTAGTGCAGTTAATGAGTTAATATCAAGTCTTTTATTGAAACCACTCAGAACCTCCATTTTATTTGCTTTCCTGGACCCTTTGGGTTATCAACTGTCAAAATCTTACATTGAGAGAGTTTCCTAGTCAATCTGAATGGTTGTTCTGAGGTCCTCTTTAAATAGCGGTGGTATTATTGGGTGGCTAATGGAAATTAACTGATGTGTATAGTGTATATCAGCACTGGTGTGACAGCCTGGAAAAAAAACGAACACATCTGACTGATGTGTTACGTGTGTAGTGTACTCTGCAGAACCAGGATCCAACTGGGACACTCCCAGTCTTCACCGAACCACCCGACGGGAGCAGCAGCATTTTCCCAGGAAATATTATAAATGGAAGAACTTTACCCTGGTACCATTTGGTGGCCTATGATTAATCACAATCACAATCTTTCTGAAAAAAAAAAAAAAAAGAAACCACTAAATATTGAATTTTTGTTCTTTTCAAATACAGAACCTAAAAGTAAGACCTTTCTAAAATGCGAGGCCAAGAATTATTCTGGACGTTTCACCTGCTGGTGGCTGACAGCAATCAGTACTGATCTGAAATTCAGTGTCAAAAGCAGCAGAGGGTAAGTGAAAGCACTTCTGGCTTCTCAGCATTTTGCTAAAACTATTTCGTTAAGAAAATAAGGCAACCTATCAGCGACCTATCAGTTAATGATAAGGGGAAGAACAAAGTCAATCCCAAATTTTTCAACCCCTCTTTCTTGCCTAAGTTGGGGAAAAAGCATAGAAATTTAAGCCAGCAAATGTATGTGTTAGAACAGGATATCATCACGACCAGAGAATAGTCTCTGCCGTGTGAGACTCATCTGTATTGCCCACTGTGAGCCCACTCATCTACCTTGCCTGGCAATGCTTCTTCCAAGGCTCATAGCACCAGGGGACAGGATAAAAGGAGAATTCAAACCTATGAATGAGTTGCTAAAATTGCACTTTGAGTCAAAAATAAAAGCAAGAGATCTAGTCTAGGCCATAGGTCTTGGTCTCGAACTCCTGACCTTGAGCGATCCACCCACCTTGGCCTACCCAGAGTGCTAGGATTACAGGCGTGAGTCACCGCGCCCGGCCTAGGGTGTAGGTCTTGGAAGCCCTAAAGCAGACCCCAAAACTCTGAGGCCTCTCGGAATTTTCCTAGGGCCACCTCAAGTCTTTTACTTCCACGGACACCACAAATCTGAAGTTCGCTGTTTGCCCCACACACTTGGATTTTCCCTAAGAAACCAGGATACAGGACCTATGTTGGCCCCCACGTGACCACTTCAATCATCATCTAAGTTCCTGAGCAGTGTAGGATAAGGGAGCAAACCCTAGGTGATCACTTGGTTTTGCCACAGTTTAACTGAGCAACAACAGCTTCGGGGTCTCACTTTCCCATCTTTAAAAGGAAAATGCTTACTTAAAAAACGCTTCTACAAATGCACGAAGACATAGGCGCATGTGCTCATGGTGATGTTTTTACTAATCAGCAGAGGAACAGTTAACAAAAGCATGGTACACTCTACTCTGGCTTATTGTGCGATCATTAAAGCCAAGAACCCAGCCTATGTTTTGTGTCAGAGAGCTCCCCATATGTTTAGAGAGGAAAAAGATCATCACAAAATTATATATATATATATATAATTTGATCCTATTTCATTAAAAATAAAATCTATGTGTGTATTTATAGGTAAAATATATGTGCATATATACATGCAGAAATAATGATTATCTTGAATATTCATTGAGAAAGGTCTGGAAGGATACAGCAAGCAATGAATAGTATTTATATCTGAGGGGTGAGGTTAGGGTTAAAGGGGGGATGAAGAAGGCACACATTTATTCCCATTATATAAATCTTTATCATTTTAATTTTTACCATTAGCATATATTGATTTTTGTAATTAAAATTAGAAAAATGAATTTAAATTTTTAATTTTATTAAATCAGCGACTCTGAATCTAAAAAACTTCCATATTCATTTAGGCCAGAGACACATTAGTGCAAGTTTCTAAACATTCGTGCTGTCTCTTGAAGATAAGCTTATTCTCCTGGGAAGGCAGTTTCTTACCCTCTGGGTAGAAAACTGTGTCCCCGGACAGGCAGTTGAGGCCTTACCTGCCTCACTGGCCACGATCAGTAGGCACTCGCTCGCCAGTGTGTGACACAGGACACTTTCTGTCTTTGACTCCAGCTCCTCTGATGCCCAAGGGGTGACATGTGGAACAGCCACACTCTCTGCAGAGGGGGACCATGGGGAGTATAAGAAGTTCTTGGTGGAGTGTCAGGAGGACAGTGCCTGCCCAGCCGCCGAGGAAAGCCTGCCCATTGAGGTGGTGGTGGATGCCGTTCACAAGCTCAAGTATGAAAACTACACCAGCAGCTTCTTCATCAGGGACATCAGTGAGTTTCGGATGATTTGTCGCATGTTCACAATGTCCCATGCACTAGGGAAACAGTGCATGGGGATTTCCAAGCATCATCTCTTTTATTTTGCACCCAGAAAAGTATGATGTAGATACTATTATCTGCATTTTAAGGAAGAGGAAATTGAGTGTTAGAACGGTTAAGCAACTTGCCCCAGATCTCACAGCTAGCAATTCAGACCCAGCTCTGCCCTGCGAGGAAAAGCAGGCTCTTTGCTGCACAGCAGTTCTGCTGCCCACGCAGCTTCCATGATGAATCCCAGAGCCCCTCCTGCATCATATTCATATTCCGAACCAGGGCTTCCCTACTAAATTGCAATTATTCCCAACCAATCTTTCTTTAGCGTTTGAAAAGGGACTTCTTTATTGGAATATAAACCCCTCCAAAATGGACATCTATTTTTTAAATTGGCAGATAGAGAATTCACCATTAATCATTTCCTTTACCGTTTACTCATTGACCAGGCATCATGATAAAGTGTGATAGGACCACAGAACTCGCTCTAGAATTCGTGGAGAGTCTGTACTTGGCGGGTGGGGGAGGGGGTATCTAGTTCACATGGGGTGGTCGGGAAAGGCCTCTCTGAGGAGGAAACATCTAGCTGACACCTAAAGGAAAGATGTCAGTTGTGTTAAGAGCAGAGGGAAGAGTATTTGTGAAGCACCTGCTGGGCACTGTGGTCTGTGTATGGAGCATGCTGGCCCACAGAGCCCAAGCACACGCCATAGCTCATCTCTCCCTCCCCTGATCCCTTTGGACCCCTGGTCCAAAGACTCCCTCCCCTACTTGAGGGAGTCTTTGTGATACTTCTGTATCCTCCACGCATAGTCTAGCGGCTGGAACGTCATGGGTGCTCGGTAATTATTCACTGAATAAATGAACAAACAAGCACAGAGACGATCGACTATAACTGCTACAAGATAAGTTGGTGCCAGAAGCTATGAAAAGACAAAGAAAGGGCAGTAAGGGGAAAACCTCTCATCTCATCCCCAGCGAGAGGCTCAGCTCAGTTCTGCTTCTGATGCAAAGTGGGGGCTTGAGCACGAGAGGGTGGTCCGTGCCTGCATGGCCCAGATCCGAGAGTCCTCTTGTCTCGAAGGACTTTCTTCTGAGCACTAAGCAGAGGTGGTTCCACCGCGAGGGCCCATCTGATTGTGCAGTGATGAGGATTCTGAGATCTCTCGGGTCCCGCAGTAACGGAGATGGCCGTTGATGACGATTGCCTTCCCCGGGCACCGGCGTGAGCACCAGGGGCAGGGGGGCTTCACATGTGCCAGCCCGGGGCTCAGGGAAGTTGAGTAACTCTCCAATGGACTCACAACTGGGCAAAGGTGCAAGTGGGATCAGAAGCTAAAACCACCTAACTTCAAAGCCCCATTAGGAAAATAAAGAGTGTTTATCCTCTTCCGCAGTCAAACCTGACCCGCCCAAGAACCTGCAGCTGAAGCCATTAGAGAGTCCTCGGCATGTGGAGGTCAGCTGGGAGTACCCTGACTCCTGGAGCACTCCGCATTCCTACTTCTCCCTGACATTCGCTGTTCAGGTTCAGGGCAAGAACAAGAGAGAAAAGGTAAGAAGAGATTCGGGTGCGGTACAGTCCGTGATCAGGTTTATAGGGGCCCACATCAGAGAGAAGATGAATGGCGATAATCACAGCTACAGCCGTGCATCACTTAACAATGGGGACATGTTCTGAGAATTCCGTCATTGTGCAAACATGATGGGATACATGTCCTAGGCCATGTGGTGTAGCCTGCCGATCCCAGGCTACAAACCTGTACAGCGTGTCACTGTAGTGAATACTGTAGGCAATTGTAACACAGTGGGGAGTATGTGTGTATCTAACACATCTAAACATAGAAAAGTTACAGTAAAAATACGATATTATAATCTTATGGGACCACCCTCATATATATGGTCCTTCTTTGACCGAAACATTGTTATGCGGCACATACTGCTTTCTTTTTTGGCACTTTCCATGTGCCTGGAACTATGCCAAGGGTTTTCCATGTATATTTCACTTAATCCCCCAAATTAACCCTACGATGGCAGCCAGTATTATTATCACCATTTCACAAGTGAAGACATTGGAGCTCAGAGAGGTTAAGTGACTTGCCCAAGGTCACACAGCTAGGAAGTGACAAAACCCACCATTTCACAAGTGAAGACACAGAGAGGTTAAGTGACTTGCTCAAGGTCACAGAGCTAGGAAGTGACAAAACCAGGACACAAACTCAGTCTGCCAGACACAAAGTCCACGCACCTAAGCACCCCACCATCGCCAGTATCATTGGTCATTGATCATGGCACTCAGAATTCATCCTGATATAGGACCCCTGGGCTCAGGAACCTAAAATTATTGCTCCAGCTGAGTACATATAATGAATGATAGAACATGCATGCCATATCTCACCCACAATGGTTAACTCCCAGCTCTTCCAGATATTGTGAAATTATTTTACTACACAGGATGTCAACACTTACATAGGTTAAGACAATGTCTTTCCAACTTTCCTGCCTTACATCAGAATCTCTTTGCCTCTTACAAGGTTCCAGAGGCACATTTCCAGAGCCTTAGCCTCCTTTGACCCCACTTTTAAAGTCACTAGACAAAGACCTTATTCGGCATAGCATTTAGCATGTGGTAGAAATGTAGTGATTCAGTCAGTCCCTGAAAAAAAAAACTGGGGGTGTGTTGGGAGGGAAGAGGCTATTCTGGAATAGATTTTACCTAAATATTATTTTAAAACTTGGTAAGTATCTTCTCTATTCAAGATATATATCATTAATAGTTGAGTACCTTCTATGGGCTGAAGACTTGCTAAGACTGTTACATGATTACTACCTTTAACTTTTACAATGCTCTGAGGTAGGCATTACTGTTATCCCTCTTTATAAATGAGGAAACAGACACAGAGAGCCTAAGACATTTACCTGAAGTTCCCCAGCTATTAAGTAGCAGTGCCAGGATTTGAAGGCAAATTTGTCTGATGAAAAGATCAGGACATAAACTCATGAAATTGGGAAGAAAAAAAAAAAGATCAGGATATGGTATTTCTGAATATTCAGAGGATGGCTAGAGAAAATCTGTCTCAGCCCTACCATCAGCCTAGGACTATGGTGACTGCCCACAGGGCCATGGGGCAAGGCAGCTGTGCTGGAAAGATGAAAAGCTGGGCCCCACGATTTCTCCTTCAAGTCTTCCAAAGTAGAAAAGCCACATCTGTGTTTGTAGCTTCCGCCAGTAGGTGGTGCAAGTTCTACGCAGCCCCCTGTGAATTGCAAGGGGAATGCCCTAAGACCCGGATGTGCTTGTTTGGGGAGGTCGTGCTTTGCAGAAATAAGCTCGGCCTACCCTTTGACTGCATTGCCAATGGACAATGGACCCTCACAGATTTCATTCTCCTTAGCAGAAAGATAAAGTCTTCACGGACAAGACCTCAGCCACGGTCATCTGCCAAAAGCATGCCAACGTTCGCGTGCAAGCCCAGGACCGCTACTATAGCTCATCTTGGAGCGAATGGGCATCTGTGCCCTGCAGTTAGGTGAGCAGGCCCGGGAAGCCCAATCCAGACGCGCACACTCAGTGTTCCCAGGTGCAGGGATAAGGTAGGGGCTGTGCGGGAGAGGAAAGCGGGACGGGGAGTCCAGCACAGAGCTGCCAGTATCAGAAATGTACATTTGTTCATTAACAGTAGTTATTTGATGCCTGTGTTATGTCGAGCGCTGTGCTGCAGTAAAGAAAAGAGGGGTGAGGGGAAGGCCGCGAAGAGAAAGGGGTAGCCAGGAGTCAGGGCGTGGAGGGCTTACAAGCTTCCACGAGATAGAACCTTGTATTAAGAGCCCTGGGGAGCCACTAAAGGATTTTCAGCAAGGATGGCAAGCATGACAGCCAGATTCTAGGCCACATACGAAAGGCCTGGGCTTTCCGACATGAAATCCCCAAAACCCGACTGTCAGGGCTACGTGCTGTCAGGAAGAAGGTTTGCTGCTGCACGTCTATCCCACATAGACTCTCGGCATTCTTTTTCAGGTTCCGGTCCCAGGATGAAACTTGGAGGAAAGGTAGAAGATAGTCAGCAAAGCTTTTTAAAGACACAATGGAAAAGACCCAAAAAGATATTTTGCACTTGGTCTGCTTTTTAAAAATTTTTTTTTAGGATCACCATGATGTCTTTGCTGTATTTTTTAGGTAGATGCTAACTGCCCACAGAAACAATCAAGCTAATTTACACATAGATTTTCCAGCTATCAAGTTGCCACTGACATTAATGCTATTTAAATATTTACGTAATTTATGTATTTATTAATTTATTACTGTTATTTAACATTTGTGTGCCAGGATGTATTGAGTGTTTCGTATTCTCGTGACCCGATCCACAAGGATCAGGGCCCCTGTTATGCAAAATGTGAATTTAAATGTTATTTATACTGCAAGCAAGGCTGCAAGTACATCAGTTTTACGACAACCAGTAAGAACACAGTATTTTGATACCAGCGCCACCATATATTTGTGAAGGATGGGAACGCAAGAGACATTTAATTAGTGACGTGAAGACACAGACCTGTTCAGAAAATCCTGGAGAAGGAAATTCTAGTTCCCATATCCATGAAGATGGCCTTGAAGTGTTGTTGACGAAGCAATTCAGGGCCACCTGTATTTCTAAGCAAGTTTAGTCTGTGGTTGCCTGAATTTTAAAAGGGCTAAAAATAAAATGATTGAAATTAAAATTCAGCTTCAGCTTCAATGGCAGTCCCTGCCCCTACCTCTCTGTAAGACACAGGAGGGTGGCACAGAGACTTCGTAAGTGTTTGGAAGGTAAAAAGATCTTAGGATTCAAGAGGGAAGACAAGTGTTGTTATGGCTAAGGATATGAAATTGTCAGAATTGCAGGGAGCTTCTTAACAGCCACATGAGGAAGCAGACAGATGCAGAGAAAACAATCTAGAATGGTTCCTCGTCAGCACGAGGGAACCTGACATGCAGCTAGGAGCAGAAAGTATACTCCGTGTAGGCGCTGCTTTTAAGTAATGACTGTGCTCTCTGTAAATAAATTTGTTTTCTGTTTATTTTTCTATATTTCATTTTTCTATTTATTTTTGCATTCTGAAGCCAGACTAATAAAAACTCTTTCTTTGCAATCCTATGTTGTGCTTTCTCAGCTGAGTTAGATACACTGTTTCCAAGTCTACCAGGGGTGCATTTTTTTGCCCTATCATTTAAGAATTGCCCTGAAATTGAAGTCATTTCATTTTCAGTTTTGCAGAGTTGCTGTTTCCCTTGATAGCAATGGTCCCCAAACTTTTTGGCACCAGGAAAAGGTTTCATGGAAGACAGATTTTCCATGGGGGGTGGGGGGAGGCAGAGGGACGGAGCTCAGGCAGTGATGCAAGCAATGGGGAGGGGAGCAGCTGTAAATACAGACGAAGAGTTGCTTCCTCGCTGCCACCCCCCACCAAGTTCATGGAAGACAATTTTTCCACAGGGGAGTGGGGGGGAGGCGGCAGGGCTCTGCAGCCTGGTCCCTAACAGGCTTGGACCTGTGGGGGTTGGGGACCGCAGCTTTATAGTATTTCCAAAGTCAGTGTCTTCCTAAGCTCAGGGGATATCCCTGCAATCTGACCAGGGAGGACCCTTTGCAAGGACACTGAACCACATTGTCACATTGTGCCCTCTTTAGGGGCTGATGCTCTGCGTCTTGTACCTTCTATCCTGGAATTGACTCTACTGGTTGGCCCAAAATGGTGGAATACAGCTCTAACCTGGTGGAGCCACAGGTGTCCCATCTCACAGTTCCAGCTCTGGCATTTATTGAGGGTTTGCCACATGTGTGGACAGGTGCTAGCCCTTAGGGTTGGGGAGTTTCAACAAACCTTGTATTGCCTCCCCCAAAGAGTGCCCACTCCTGGCCCTGCTTATAAGACAACGATGAAGAGTTAACTCCAATACCATTAAAGGCTAAAATGTGCAGGATATACGGTGCCCTGGGATAAGAATGAGAAGGAGCTGTGTAACTTGGAGTCACCCAGGAAGTTCAACAGAGAAGCACTTTCAGCCCAAAGTGCTTGCTCACTCCCCTTTGGTGCCTCCCGTGGAAAAAGCATGTAGTGGGATCAGAGAGATGCAGTCCAATTCCCTGCTGTCTTAAAAATCCAAGTGTGCACATCCAGGCTTTCCTGCAATTCAGGGTAATTGTAATAGGGACACTTGTTTACATTCTGATTTTAAGTGTCCTCTAGAGCCCTTATCCCACTCTGCCCTTGGCCTGGAGGAATGGTGGGACATCTCTGCCATCCTACTCCAACCTTTGAAACATCTTGTGTTATAAGCTCACACTTGACAGCACATGGTTGGTTAATAACAACTATCTGTCCTCCTACAGAGTCTTCCATCTAGAGTTACCAAAGCACTTCCTGGGCATTTAATAAACAACACTAATCAAGAAAGATTAATATATAATCACATTTCGTAAGCACAGAGAACTGAGGCCGTCTCCCAAAACTTCTGGCCAGCGTAGGCAGAGCTCAGACATTCGGGCACCTACTATGCCCAGTGCTTTTCTGACATGACCTCTTAGGATTCGATTAATTTCAGTGCATGCAAATGAAAGGTTTTCTTTTTTAAAGATATTCTCCAGGACAGTCCTTTTCATTGTAAATCTAGCCACTACAAAATGTGTCAGATGTCCAAGCAAAAGATCTCAGGTTTGGGAATCAGCTGGCCAACCTGTTATGTGACCATGAGATCTTGAGCAGGGCACCAGACACAACCTGCTGGTTGTCCAATCAATACTCACTCCCAACTGCCTTCTCCTCTGATTCCCCACTTCAGCTCTAACAGTTGGAAAGCTAAGCAATCACTTTCCCAGCGACCTTTGCTGCCCAGCAAAGCCAGAGACCCAGTTCTGGCCAATGAGATGTAAGAAAATTCTCCTGGGGGATTGCTGAGAAGCTTCAGTTTTTCTGATAAAAGACAGAGCCATGGCGACCATCCCCCTGTCCCTCCTTCTTCCTCTCTTGAGAACGTAAAATTTGAGAAGCTCCAGAGGACACCTTGCACCCAGGATGAAAACCATCATGCAAAAACTAAAACTAGAAAGTCTCTGGACCTATGCGTCATCATCAAGCCACTGAACCAACCCCTATAAACCACCGACCCTAGATTTCTTGTTATGTGATCATGATATACTCAGTCGCTTCTTTTTTATTGCAAAATATAAGTAACATAAAATTTGCCACTTTAACCATTTTTAGGTGTACAGTTCAGTGTCATTAAGTACGTTCACACTGTTGTGCTACCATCACCACCATATGTCTCCAGAAATATTTTATCTTCCTGAACTGGAACTCCGTACCATTCAACAGTAACTCCCCCCATATTTGTTTTTAAAATAGAAAATAATGAAACCAAAAAGTAAAGACATTCTCCTAAACCTCCAGACCCCCATCTGTGAGAGGCTGCTGGCCAAGGCAGAAAAGGGACCTAGGTCAGCACAGGAAGGAACCTGGGGTTTGGTTTCAGAAAACCTGGTTTTGCCACTCACAGCTGGCATAAGGCTGGAGAAGACATGGAACACTCGATTTCCAACCACACCAGATGGGGCCCTGGTGACACCTGCCTCCCTGACTTCTGTGCCGTGCAGGAGCCATGGAGGACATAAACTTGCAGGTCCCCCTCTGAAATCTGCAAGGGGTGTACCATTAAGGGTCTGTCCATCATCACCTCAGTCCAAGAAGAAAGTGAGAAAACTAAGGGCCAAATGGAGTCATATAATAGAAGCTGTCTCATTAGGTCCTCAAGCACACTGAGAAGGAGAAACTCTCACCCCCATTACTGCTGATGAGGACACTGTGGCCAAGATCCCTCTTCCAAGGGCAGCCAGAGCATCAGCAGGACTCATCTGAGTGGGATGGGAGGTGGGGAGAGGGAGGTGGCAGGTTTGGGGGATCCCACAAGAAAGCACCTCTGCTGTTCTTTCACTCAACATGTTTGGAGTTGCTGCTCTTTCCCTGACACCATCCTCAACTGTCCGGATACAGGCGTGAACAAGACCCTGCCTTCACATGGTTTCTTTCTAGTCTCCAGAAGACCAAATACTTGAAGTTTTAAGCACTGGAGGCCACTTCTTAAGGGTCCAGGGCACCATTAAATGAGAAGATTAATTTAATACAGTTGGCACAGCGCTTGGCCCACAGGAAGCACTTGGCAAATCGTAGCTATTTCCACTGACCAGTCTGTGGTCTTGAACAAGTTGCTTAATGTCTTAAAGACTCAGTTTTGCCATCTTAAAATGGAGTAATAATAATATCTACCTCATAGGGTGGTTGTGGGGATTCAATGAATAAATGCTCAGAAAGTGCTTAGAAAAGTACCTGATCCACAGTAAGTGCTCAATAAAAGCTCATTGTTATTTGATCTATCATACCGCTTAGAACCTGAATGCAGCATCTTTCTGTACCCTGTGCTTTTTGTGGGGGTTGGGGGATGGAGGGGTGGTTGTTACCTTTGTGTGGCTGAGACCTGGGTTGTTACGGAGGGACCATTAATCAGCCTACGGGGAAACCAAGGGCATGGGGGGAGATGTAGCTCAGCCCACCGAGATTTAAAAGCCTCTTCAGTGTAAAGCCCTTTCTTATAAGTAAAATTGCAAAAACATCCCCATGTGGGGAATACCAAGATGCAGTGAACCCAATTCCTGCCTTCAGGGATTGTACAATCTGGTGACAAAGAGAGCGGGGAAAGCGTGGTGACTATGATAAAATACAGCCCGGCTGGGATAAAGGTATGTGCGCCATAAATATTTCTTTTTGCGAAGGTTCCCAGCTCCTGGGAGGAGAACTTTCATTCCCTTTCACCTCCCTGGATGCAATAATTTGGCATTACCTACCAATTCACCTTACCTATAAATCAGACTTAAATCATCTTTATTTCATTTCATTACAGCCCTTCTTCCAGGACAGCGTTTGTGAGCAAAATGTATTTGGACAAGACTTTCTCCAGAGAGTCATATTATACCAAGGAAATGAATTCCCTCTCTCAGGCTCATAAAATGCAAAAATAAAATCAGCATTCAGGCTGCAGGCGGAGGAAACCAGGCGCGCATACTGAGCACCCGCCTTCTTCAGGCAGCACTCTGCGGAGCTGATTTGCATTTACCTTCACGCAGGCCTGGGCTGCGGAGGCGCCGGGCGTTCTGGCAGCCTGCCCGCCCACCGCGGTCTGCGGAGCCTCCCCAGCGGGGGATGCCAGTGTGTGCCGGGCTGCAGGGCTCTGCAGCTGCTCACTAAGCCCCCTGTCCCCTTTCATATGGAGCACAAACCATCTTTCCCCTGTCCTGCGCCCCAGCCCACTGAGCGCCTTCCCCAGCTGCTTGCAAAAGGAACTAATAACCAAGAGGCCGGGGATTCCGGGGAACTGGATAATCTGCCATTGGCCCTGGGATTTGAGGAAGAAGGAAGGTCAGGGACAAATCTTGGGCAGATCAGTGTTCAGTGAGCTTCCTCCTTCCCACACCCAACGACCAAACAGGTGCAACAAAGCCGAAGACATCAAGCAAGCGACACCTGCCAAGGGCCCAGAGCACCGCGGTGTGAGGCTGATCTTGTAGCAGGGAGGCCTGCTACAAACCCCAATTCCTCACTTAGCAGCTATGAGCTCTTAGCAATTCCCAATCTCTTTGTGCCTTAGTTTCCTCACCTCTAAAACAAGTATGCTAATAGCGCCATCACCTCCCAGGGGTGCTGCGGATGTTAAACAAGACAAGGCTAGAGCACCCAGCACCTAGCAAGCCCACAACAAATGTGAATTGCAGTTGTTGTTTTCCTAAAGTCGGGCCAAAAAGGAAAGGCAATCCTAAACCCTACCGCTTCTTCCCTCCCCATGAAGATGAGGGTTGGCTTTGGCTATGTACACAAGCCTTCCAGTCCTAACTCAGAAAGTCACGTCCTCCCACCCACCAGCCCTCTCCTGAGCACACTGCCAGCACACAGCAGTGACATCTCCCCGGAATCACAGCACCCCGAGCGATGCCCTATTTCAGCAAACCATCGCATGGGTTTCTTCTCGACCTTGAAGAACATTCTCTGGCCGCGGCTTGCCCATTTCTCTGAACTCTCTCTGTTGCATGTTTAGGGTTCTTAGAAGCTAGCCAGACCAATGGTCCCCCAACTTGTTTGAGCCAGGGTCCCTTTGTTCAAATGGAAACCTTAAATGAAATCCCAGCATACACAGGGAGTGGGGAGGATGGTAGCCAAAAGGCTTTAGCTGTATCTGCAATGTCCTAATTCCTTCCAGGGAGACTATGTTAGCATAGTTCTTGCATGATTAAAAAGCAATGTTTTATAAAGTCCTCTATGTAAAGCAGACAAAAGCAGAGCTGCTCTGGCTGACGCCTCCCACCCACTCAGTCCCCCTCCTTCACCAGTGAGAGCCCTCAGGCCCCTCCTCCACTCTCCTAAATGCTGAGGAGACCATTTGAGAATCTCTAGTTTTATAGATGAGGAAACTGAAGGCCAGAGTTTGGTGCCCTGACACCCAGAGCCCGATTCATGCCAGGGCTCAAATTTGAACCTGGGTCTCCCGACTCCCATTTTGGCCGTTCCTGTTATATTAAATCAAAATTCCCAGAAGATTGCCATTCAAATGACCAGTCTATCACCAGAGAGGAGCAGTGCATTAAAACTTAAGAGCTCCCGCAAGCACTTTAATACTAATTAGCTTCTCAAAATAGTTGCCCATGTCCCTGTAACACGGTGTTCGGAGCCCGAAGAGGTTCCTCTGCTCCACTGCGTGGGAGGGTGGAAAAGAACCAGCGAGGGAAGGCACCTCTCAGACCAGAAAGTCAGGACGTGGGCTGCTACGAGACCTACGGCAACTTTGTGCTAATTAGAGCAAAGCTGGCCCTCTTCCAGGTAGACACAGCCTCATGCCAGGGTGCGTGGCTTGATTTCAATCTCCACTTGCTCCCTCGAGCAGGTCTCCTTGTGCAGGACACACCCTGCTTAACCATACCTGGCAGCCATTGGCATGGTGAGAAAAGTAGATACTTGGAACACAGGAAATTGAAGGAGAGGGAGGGCTTCCATTTGTCCATTCAGTCAGTTATTCAGTTAGCAAACAGTCACTAAGGGTTTACTGCGTCAGGCACTAGCTCGGCGCAGGAGAGAATGCATGAACAAAGGGGGCAGGTCGACTGCCCTCCAAGATCTGACAGCCTAGAGAGGACTGAAGACAAGGCCACAGACAATAACGGCACAGTGTGGTGTTAGCATACGTGAGGGAGAAGGCTCTACTGAGTTGTCAGTTGTGATGCTTTGGGTTGCAAGTAAGAGAAAGCCTACTAAAAGTGGCTTGAATTTTTTAAAAAATGGTGAACTACTTCTTGTATTATCCTGGATGGAGCTGGAGCCCATTCTTCTAAGTATCACAAGAATGAGAAAAAAAGCTCCACATGTACTCATCATCAAATTTGTACTAATGGAGTGGGGCATGGTCCTAGGACTCTGGGAGGCCAAGGTGAGAGGATCACTTGAGGTCAGGAGTTCCAGACCAGCCTGAGCAAGAGCGACACCCTGTCTCTACTAAAAATAGAAAGAAATTAGCCAGACAACTAAAAATAGAAAAAATTAGCCAGCCATGGTAGTACCTTCCTGTAGTCCCAGCTACTCAGGAGGCTGAGACAGGAGGATCTCTTGATCCCAGGAGTTTGAGGTTGCTGTGAGCTAGGCTGATGCCACGGCACTCTAGCCCAGGTGACAGAGAAAGACTCTGTCTCAAGAAAAAGAAGAATTAAGAGGAATTACCAGGTAAAGGGAACAAGAGGAGCACAAATCTGGAAGAGAGAAAGACACGTTATATTTGGAGACCAGCAGAGAGTTTGTTCGGCTGAAGCATCGTGTGGGAGAAGGAAAGGAAGAGGAGAAGGATGAAAAGGATAAAGAGATAAATAGAAACTAAATTGGGTGGGTCCTCAAATGCCAAGTGTGGGATTTATCACGATGGCAACAGGGAGCCATTGCAGGGTTTTAAGCGGAGAAGTGATGGGATCAGATTTCTGTTTTTACCAGATCACTGCTGTTGCTACATGAAGAACAGATTGGTAGGTGGCAAGAGAAAAGGCAAGATGACCAGGTAAAGGGCACAGTAGTGGTCTGGGTGAGAGAGAATGACACTTTGGACTGCGAAAATGCTGGTGGGGATAAGGATAAGTGGAAGGAGAGAATTGACCGGACTTACTGACTGGACATGAGTGATAAGAAAGAAGAATCAAGGCTGAAGGCCACTCATTCATTCATTCATTCATTCAACACCTTTCACAGGACACGTTCCAAGGACTGAGCTAGATACAAGCTACTGCCTCAGCAAAAACAGACATAGTCCCTACTTACAAAGAACTTGGAGACTTCTGACTTGATCAGCTTGGCCATCCAGGGTACTATTCACTGAGAGAGGAGGAGCAGGCTGGAGTTGAGGAAGGAACAAAGATGAGGGAATAAAGATGATGAGCCCCACTTTATATCTGGGGACCCATATATGAGACAACCAATGGGGGTGTCCACTAAGGCTCGGGAGTGTGGGTCCAGAGCCCATGAGCCAGATGCAGGCTGGGGATCACCAGCTCATGCAGGAAAATGACCCTCAGTCACTCAAAAGATGAAGCCTGTGGGAAGAGAGGTTAAGAGTTGGGCTGTGGGGATTTGCCTTTAAAAGCTTTCACCTCCACATTTTTGCTTTGGGACAACCTTGAATGAGAGGCTAACTGAAAACTGGGACTGTTTTCTCCAAGTCATGCTGGCTGAGCCTGGTGCCAAGAAGCCTGGGGATGCTCCATAAAGATTAATTGAATGAAGGAATGACTCAAGAAGGCCAATGAATGAAACCCATGGGCAATTCTCTTAGACAATTTGCTGTAAAACAGAGGAAAGCTTTGCTCTCTGCTTTCCTCAGGTAGGTCCAGTGCCCTGGAATGCAGTCCCTCATGATTCAGATGTCTGAGTGTAATCCCAAATCTTCACTTAAATTAGCTGCTCACTTATTCCGCTCCCTGGAGGACTAAGGCACTTTCTTGGGAGGACTAACAAGCAGATACTTGATTTCACCAGGCAGAGGGGGGTGCTTGTGGAGGAATGGGCAGTAAGGAAACAGGATTTGGCATTCACGTGAGCGTGTGACTATTTGTCATCCTTGGAATTTATAGATGAGGTATAGAGAAAAATGAATCAAAAGCAACCTTTTCATATCCCATAAGAAATCTATGGGATCAGAAGCCAGGAGACATCAGCAGTTGTGTAGTGGTTAGGAATATGCTGGTGTCAGACAGTTAAGGTTTTAACTCACTCTGCCTTTTACTAGCTCTGTGACCTGGGAAAAGTTACTTACCCACTCTGTGCATCAATTCTCTTAACTATAAATTGGGAGCAATAATAGCACCTACTGCAAAGGGCCGGGTGAAGATGAAATGTGGAAATGCATATGAGGAGCTCAACATAGGGCCTCATGCTTTGTAGGTTCCCAGTGAACATTAACTAGTGTATCGCTTTCCTAGGGCTGCTGCAACAAAGTACCCAACTGGGTGGTTTAAATCACAGCAATTCATTGCCTTACAGTTCTGGGGTCTAGAAGTCTGAGACCAAGGTGTCAGCAGGGTTGGTTCCTTCTGAGGGCTCTGAGAATCTTCCATGTCCCTCTCTGAGCTGCTGGTGGCTTGCTGGCAATCTTTGGGTTCCTTGGCTGCGGCTGCATCACCCCAGTCTCTGCCTCCCTCTTTACCTGGCCTTGTCACTGTGCGTGTGTCTGTGTCCAAATTCCCCCTTCTAACGAAGACTCCAGTTGCACTGGATTAGGGGCTCGCTCCACTCCAGTGTGATCTCATCTCAACTAATCACATTTGCAACAGCCCCATTCCCAAACAAGGTCACCCTTTGAGGTACCAATAACAACGCATATTATTACTTTTAACATTATTATGCTCGTCTTAGATTACCAAGTAAATACACTCACTTTCTATTCAACTTTTCATTTTCGATTCATTTCAGACTTACAAAAATGTGGCAAAAAGGGTTCACGGGGGCCCCATATTACCATCCCCAGCTTTCCTGAATGTTAACATAACCGCATTGTAATTATCTAACCCAGGAAATTAATGTTGATACAATTCTATTACCTAATATGTAGACCGTACTCAGATTTTGCCACCAATGTTTTTTCTGCTCCAGGATATTGCGTTTTGTTTCATGTCCCTATAATCACCTCAAATCTAAGACAGTTAGTGCCTTGGTCTTCCTTCCTCCTGCATGACCTTGACACTTTTGAAAAGCCGTGATCAGGTTATCTTGTAAAATGTCCCTCAGTGTGGGTGTGTCTGGCGTTTCCTCAGGATTAAATTCGGGTTCTGCGTTTTTGTCAAGAATCCCACAGCAGGACATTGTGCCCCTCTCAGTGCGTCACTTCAGGACAGGCACAAAGTCGATGTGTCTCAGTACTGGTGACAGAAACTTGGATCACTTGGTTCGGGTGGTGTCCACCAGGATTCTCGCAGTAATACTATTTTTCCCTTTGTAATTAATACATCTTTTGGAGAGACACTTTGAGACTATGTTAATACCATGATATTCCCTTGCAGCAATAATTTTGCCTAATGGTGATTTGCTATTTCCATTTTTTCCTTCGACATTTAGTTGCTTGAATTCTACTGTACAAAAGAATTCTTCCTTCTTCCTATATTATTTTTAATAAAACATCCCTGACTTTTGATGTTATCAGACACCGTCATATTTGCTCCCTAGGATCCTAGGTATGTGATTCCAGAGTCTTCCCAGTTCTGAGGCAGTCACTTAAATGCCTGCATAAAGAAAAAAGCCTCCTTTATTTTGCATTTAAATCTTTTGATTTTAGTTCCCCTTAACAGAATCTTTGAGAGACAAATGTGCTAAATGCTTTGCACGGTGAAGAGGATGTTTAAATTATTCAAGAGAACTGCTTTTATATAATTTAGATGTACCCGTTTACACATAAAAATTGATGCTAAATAGATACAATTTCCGTCTATTCATTAAAACAAATCCCAAAGCATTCCAGAAATCCTTAGTTAGCCTAATGTTATTCTTGGCACTTGAAAACAAACCCGCTTTTCTTAAAAAAGGAAAATCATGACCTGTGTTTTATAAAAACACTTATTTGCACTAACAGTGCAGCCTTCTTGCTCCTCTTTACCAGCTCCTCTCCCCATTACCTTCTCCTAGTCCATCGGGCATTCATTCAACAAACATTTACTGAGAACTTACTGTCTGCCAGCCTCTTCGCTAAATGTTGGGGCCAAAGCAGTGAACAAAACAGACCCAAACTCCTACCTTCTCCAGCTTCCAGTTTCATCAGGGGAGATAGACCACAAACAAGCAACAAATCCTATAAGTGGTAGCTGCTTTGCAGAAACATCAAGTCAAATAAGGGGACTGAGAATCAGAGGGGTGCAGAAACCTCTGATTTAGATAACACAGAACAAGGAAATCTCCTCAGAGAAGTAGACAAGGTAGGATTTGAACAAAGAGCTCAAAGAAGTGAGGGAGGAGCTCTGTGGCTTTGGTGCTGTGAGAGGCACATTTCGGGGAAAAAGAACAGCAAGTGCAAGGTTCTATTTTAGGGGCAATGATTGGGCGGCATTTGCTAGTGGGAGGGGTTGCTGTGTGTCTGCTCCAACCTGGCCCACTTTTGCTATATGTATGCAGCCTTCTTTTGCTCAGTCTTAAGCTTTTAGTACCTTCCAATCTATCTCTCCTCCTGGACTCAATTTTTTTTTAACATGTAGTTTTGAATATATTTCCTCATCTGGAAGGATACTATATATATTTTAGATAGGTAGATAGACACATAGAGATAAATATCAATACAATATATAATATAATTATATATATACATAAAGAGTCTAAAGAGTATGACTATTTTTTTTTTTTGATGTGTGACTGCTGACAGCTTTTAAACCTCTCTCTTACCCCTTTGCCCCACAGCCACACTTGGGCAAGCTACTAAGAAAGCCTGGTGTAGCCTCCGTTGGTGTCACATCTGAACCAAATTTAGGGTAAAGGCCCACGACACACACTCATCTGTGCTGTTTAGTACCAAAGAATGTAAAATATCCCACTAATAATTTTTAAGTCGATTATATGTTGAACTAATATTTCATATATATTAAGCTAAAATATTGTTAAAATTAATTTCACCTATTTCTTTTAACCTTTTTAAAAATGGGCATGAGACATTTTTTTTTTTTGAGACAGAGTCTCACCCTGTTGCCCAGGCTGGAGTGCCGTGGCGTCATCCTAGCTCACAGCAACCTCAAACTCCTGGGCTCCAGCGATCCTTCTGCCTCAGCCTCCCGAGTAGCTGGGACTACAGGCATGCGCCACCATGCCCGGCTAATTTTTTCTATTTTTAGTTGTTTGGCTAATTTCTTTCTATTTATAGTAGAGACAGGGTCTCGCTCTTGCTCAGGCTGGTCTCGAACTCCTGAGCTCAAACAATCCGCCCGCCTCGGCCTCCCAGAGTGCTAGGATTACAGGCGTGAGCCACCGCGCCCGGCTGAGACATTTTTAAATTATGTATGTGGCTCCTATTTGTCATTCACCTTCTACTTCTGTTAGACAGCACTAATATATACCAAAGTATTAACAATGATTTTATCTTACTTTAAAAAAAATTGATTCCTTTGGCTTCTTTGTATTTTTTGAGCACGTATTTAAAAATGAAAGGACATTTCTTAGAGTTCCGGTGTCAATGAAGATGGAGGTGCTATTTGGGGGACTGGGAGGAGGAAATGTCACCCTACTCAAGACATCAAGAAACTGAAAACGTTGTCCAATCAGCCATGATTCTGAAACTGATATGTACCCCTCACTCACTGTTAAACTAAACTAAACTTGACCTGAGGCTGCCTCTGTACCCTGAGTCCCTACGTTATGAACCGCAACCTAACTCTAAGCATGTAAACTAACAGAACACTAACTTAGGCACATACTTTTGTAACAAATAGCTGAGTCTCAGCCAAACCTAGCAACTGAGCTTCTGTCAATCATAGGCTACCAATTGATCAGACCGCGCCCAAATAAGACAAAGCTGAGCTATAACCAAACAAGCTGTCTCTACCTCACTGCCATTTTCTTCTGTACATAAAATCTGCCTGACCATGCCACGTGGAATGAAATTTTCTGAACCCCTGCTGGTTCTGAGAGCTGCCCAATTGACAAATCATTCTGTGCTCAATAAAACTCCATTACATTTATTTTATCTTATTTTTTTAATAAATCAGCATCACATAAATTTAACTAACCTAAAGATTTTCTCTTAACACTGCACATACAATGGATCAAAAGACTTTCTAATAGTGACTCTAGAGTTCACAAATGCATTGACATGCCTTGGCCTGCAAGCTGTGACTCCTTAGCTCTGATGTGCAGTTGTTGTAGAAAACCCAAGCTGTGGCTGACTCTTACCTCTGTGTGCATCTCTGGGTGGTCATTTGTGCTTGAACCAATCCATGGTCTACTCTATACAAGCCCTCAGTGTTCCAGATCCTTGCCCGTTAATCATGAGGACAAAGCTCAGGGTAGCTGTCCAGGCACGGATCAGCCTGCTTTGCAGGGTAATGTTTTGGAACAAATTATACAGACTTAATCATACAAAAATGTTATTGTACTGAAGAGGTCAGAATTCAGAACATGCTTGGTTGATCCAGCAACTGAAGTTTATCACTACTGACTCTGATGAGCAGAGAACAACCCCACCATCTGTACTTAGGCGGTCGGCTCTTTCTACCAGAAGAATGGACAGTAAGAGAAGGAAAAGCAGAGGGAACATCAAATGGATTTAACTGGATCATCGTATTAATATAAAAACTGCAAGTGTCCTATCACTTTTCAGAATTATTCACTGTCTACTTTCAAATGATTTGACTATATATTTTTTTCTTTACCCAAATACATTTTAAAATTTAAGTCTAATTTCAGTTCTGTAAATTTTGAAACTTCACTAGGCAAGAAAAATACTAACTACTGACCTTCAAAAGACAAGTATACGCAAATATGCAAATTTGTGAGTTTATTGTTGGGGCTCAGAAAACGACACCTGGAAGGATGGTGCTTTGCACACTGAGTGCTTTGAACTAAAAGAGAACCACGGCCTTGCTGACCTTCTGCCCTCCTGTCTCTCACCCCTCTTTCTCCTGCGAAGCACAGGGAAGGCTCTCTCTGAACTCTCCTTCCTGGGAATCTCATCGATTAGGGAAGATTAACTGTGTCACAGAAGAGGCTGAAGGTCCACCCCACACCCCACACCCAGACAGACGTGGTCAGGCCTATTCTCTGAGGGCCAGCTTTTGTTACTGGACCTTTGTTCACCACGCATTTCCTCCCCTCACCCTCCCATAACTGGGTCCTCCCCAGCCCCTAAAAGCCCAAGCCTCTATTCCTTTCTGTAGCTCAGGCTGCTACATAAAGTTTATGGACCTGGACCTTCTTTGGGTCTCATATTTTGTGGGACTCCCATCCATATGCACATAATTAAAATGGTTTTCCTCCTGGGAATCTGAATACTGTCAGTCTACTTCCTAGACTCAATTATCGAACCTTCAGAGGGTAGAAAGTTTTCTACTCCCTACATTACATTCGACTAGAAATCCACAAAAAGGGAAAAGTTGCACTTTTAAATATGAAAAAGTTACTCAAATATGCAAACCCTCCTATTTGACTTCACTGTTTCAACTCTACAATCTGAACACCGAGGTGTAATTTTTTAACAGTTGTAATGAGGTATAATTCACATAGTATACAATCCACCCTTTAAAATGTATAATTCAATGGCTTTTAATATACTCACAGAGTTGTACATGTATCCCCACAATAAATTTTAGAATATTTTCAATACCCCAAAAAGAAACACAGCACCCTTAGCCATCAACCCCCAAAACCAGGTGTTACTCTACTTTCTGTCTCTGTGGGTTTGTCTGTTCTGGACATTTCGTATAAAGGGGATTATATAATATGTGGTCCTTTGTGACTTCCTTCTTTCATGTAGCATGTTCTCAAGGTTCATACATGTTATAGAATGTCATTCCTTTTATCGGTGACCAATATTCGATTGCATTGATATGCCACCATGAACCTAAAGGGAAGATGCTGAGGCAAAATTCACATAAATAGTTTATTGGGGCCAAGCTTGAGGACTGCACCCCGGGAGCATAGATTCAAGTTACCCGGAAAATATATTCCAATTAGCAGCAGGTACAAGTGGATTTTTAAAGGTAAAAAAAGGGGGGACAGAGTATGGGCTGATACAAAGTTGTTTGTCAGAAAATCTCACTGGTTTACAGAAATAACATTGGTGAGTGATTGGCTATATATTGTCAAGCTACAGGGTGTGGGTTATAGTGTCCAGTGTGGCATTATTAGGTTAATTGATAGCTACTTGTGGAAATGACAAGTGGTTTCAAGAGATGAATACATAGCTCCAAGGGGGGAGTAGGAACTGATTGTTGCCTCATTTTAACATTTCTCTATGCCTGATAATCTAAAAGGACTCACATTCCTCAGATAAATGTTCCTTTCTTTTCTCATGTGTCTTGTTCACCTGACAGGTAACATGATGCCTGATATGTAATAAGCTCTTAATATATGGGTGTAAAACTTTTTCCTGCAGAAACACAAAAGTGCACAAGAGTATATATAGCAGGATATCCATTGCTGCATTGTTGGTAATAGTAAAAACTCGACTCAAATTGAGTGTCCATCAATGGGGAAAGAGTTAAGTAAATTAGTAATTAGAGTACTCTGTAATATGGAATAATATGCTTGGGCAAAACAATCAAGGGAAGAAAAAAATCTTCAATTTATTTCAAAGTCTAGTTAGATATTTTCCTGAATTATGTCCTGCCTTCAATAATCAATTTCATCCCCTCCTCTCTATGCCACACAGATAACTGAGTTGACTGCTATTCTTTGAGAGACTCAAGTTCAAAACTTGAATTTTTTCATACTCTAATGAGTTCTTACAAAGACATAGATGATTTAAGAAGATTGTAGGTATTTACCAGGATATCCATTGGTTACCACCAATCATCATCGTCATCACTGATGACATTTATTGAATGCTTACTATGTCCCAGCAACCACACAAACACTTGGTCTATGTTATCTCGTTTCGAATCCATATAACCACCCTGTGAAGTGGGTATTTTTGCACCAACTTTACAGAATAGGTTTCAGATTGGGACAGACAAGCAGTACAATAACCATCAATGACTCTACCTGCTGGTGTTCACAGCTTGTGGAATCCTCTCCCCTGAGTGCGAGCAGGACCTGTCTGTCACTCGCCTCTAACAGAATATGGCAAATGTGATGAGATGTCACTTCCCCGATTACTTCACCTTACACGAGACAACTCCCTTTTAGCAGACTGGAGTCAGAGGCTCTCCTCGAGGGATTGATGAGGCAAGGAGCAGTATTAGAGAAGATTATGTTCAACAGGGCTGCGCTCTGCCCTCCTGCTCCCAGATGGTATTTTCAGATTGTTTTAGGTCCAAGCCTACACCCTAAAACATAACTCAGCTGGATTCCCCTTATCCTGCAACTAAAGGCTCATCCCTGACCTGGATCACCTTGCAGATCCCACTATCTTTTTTTTTTTTAATTTTTTTATTTCATGAAATTAGGGGGGTGTAAACATTTTGGTTACATGTTATGACTTTGTCACATCCCCACTATCTTTTCATGTATACTGAGGCGCCTGATAGAGCAATGATAATATGGGTTCATCTCGGGCACCATTTGAGAAGTTTCAGTGCCCAGCGTCCCTGAAAGGACCTCCTTAAAGATGCGCGGCTCCCACACAAATTCCCTGCGCCCCACCGTTGGGCTGGCTGTGGATGCTTAGTTAGTTACTCAGTGAACCGGACGGCAGCAGGCAAATTGCAGCACTTTGCTATAGATGATTTGCTGCTCAGTAGCATCAGTACAACACCTACCAGTGTCCTATTAATCAGGTCGACAATCCTCTAGTCTTAAGCTCCCAGAAACCCCTGAGAATATCAATTTACGAGAAATAATTATGTCATTTAGATACAGTGCTGTGCACTCCTGTTATTCTCTTGCAAAGACATTTGTAGACTACATGAATCAAGCTACTATTACACTAAAGGCAGAATGCATTTAAGACAGGGATGAAAATATCTCTCATACATTATGGAGACATAAAACTATAGTAGTTCACCCATCCAACATCATATCAGAATTCAGAATTTACAAATTTTTTCTTTTAATAAGCTATGTAAAAATATTTTTCTTATTTCGATATATCCTCCTAAAAGGTGGATTGAAAAATCAATAAGCAGGGATGCAAAAAGAAGAGGGAAATAAATACATGTGTTATATTTTGTCATTACTCTCATCATAGTTGGAAGAATTTAAAGAAGCAAATGTTACAAATAATGACAATTAAACAAGCACCTATTTTACGGTTTGTATATACATTCCTCTGTTAATTCAACTCACATTTGTCGCCTATCTACTAAGTTCAAAAGCTTAATATGTACCTGGGAGGAACACACACAAAAAAATGGAGATGTGGCTCCTGCTTCTAGAAGCTTTCAACTACCTGATCTAACAATAACCATTTGGACTAATTCAAGCAGAGAGCCACCGAGACATATCTCCTCAGTCTTGCACGTTTTCTATCAATGCATATGTGCATAGGAAAAAACCTAGAAGGATGTACATCACAATGTTAACCATCGTTCCCTGTGGGTGGTGAGATTGTATGTAATGTAAAAATTATTTGTGTTTCTTAAACAAATAGAAATAGCCCTTAGAAATAATCATGTATAGCTATTGAAGATTTTGGGGCTCAGAATATGGTACCCCCAAGTACGGTGCTTTGGCATGCTGAGTACTTTAAACTGAAAAAGATTGGAAGGACCTCAGAGGCCATTAAGTTCCCTTCACCTTCTCTGGACTTCTTGCTCCTTCCCCCATTTCTCCTCCAAAGCAGGTCATGGAAACAAGAATTCCTCTTCTCCAAGGAGGATCACAGAAATAGAACTTTTCTCCCCCAGTGCAAGCCATAAAACCTAGAAAGATCACTCTCTCACTACCTCCTCTGAAAGAAGCCGGAAGACTCATTCCAGAAGGGTCCTGCTCCATACCCGGGGGTAAGAAATCCTACACGAAGAGGCCAGGAAGAATCCGAACGAACAGGCCTTGGTAAGGTACCCCCCACCTCAGTTTATTACCATTAGATTGTACTCTTTATGTCCAATCACATTTCCACACAGCTGTCCATTCATCAAACCTAAGCATAAAGACATTTGTCCCTGGATCTTTGGGTCTTCAATTCCGAAGGCTCCATGTCACATAAAACTTTGTTAAATTTGTTATGTTTTTGTCATGCTAACATGTATTTGTTATAGAAGAAGTGTTGGCTGTGGACCTCAAAATGGATGAGGAAAAGGTATTATACCTTTTTGCTCCTACAAGATCTTTTAAACCATTAGGCCTAACATTAATTGAACAGATCCACCAGATCCACCAAAACAATTATGTAAATTTTTCTTTAAGCAAAGAACCAACTAAAGGAAAATAAAGAATATCTATGTCCACAATTTGTGTTTTTTTTTTTTGAGACAGGGTCTGGCTCTGTTGCCTGGGCTATAGTACAGTGGCGTCATCATAGCTCACTGCAGCCTTGAACTCCTGGACTCAAGCAATCCTCCTGCCTCAGCCTCCCAAGTTGCTAGGACTACAAGTGTGCGCCATCACATCCAGCAAAGTTTTTTATTTTTAGTAGAGTCAGGGTCTCGTCATGTTGCTCAGGCTGGTGGAGAACTCCTGGCCTCAAGCAATCCTCCTGCCTTGGCCTTCCAAAGTGCTAGGATTACAGGCGTGAGCCACAGTTCCTGGCCATTCAGATTACACTCTTTAAAAAAAATGATGTCGCCAGGCGCGGTGGCTCATGCCTGTAATCCTAGCTCTCTGGGAGGCCGAGGCGGGCGGATTGTTGAGCTGAGGAGTTCAAAACCAGCCTGAGCAAGAGCGAGACCCCGTCTCTACTAAAATTAGAAAGAAATTAATTGGACAACTAAAAATATATAGAAAATAATTAGCCGGGCATGGTGGTGCATGCCTGTAGTCCCAACTACTCGGGAGGCTGAGGCAGGAGGATCTCTTGAACCCAGGAGTGTGAGGTTGCTGTGAGCTAGGCCAATGCCATGGCACTCTAGCCCGGGCAACACAGTGAGACTCTGTCTCAAAAAAAAAAAAAGAAAAAAGAAAATGATGTCGTCTTAAAATTGAGCAGTATCTGCAATAGTGCTTAAGTGCTCCTTCATTATTTTCCCCTCAGTGGAAGTTTAGGTTTATTTTGGTTTTTTTTGCTTTGACTTAAATTTCAAAAACTTTATAGCGGTGCATGTCCTGAAAGATCTGATTGTAACACAGCAACTTTGAGTGAGTTTACATGAGATGAGAAGTAGAAATGCCGGAGGGAGGGGCTCCAGGGATTGGGAAGTGAAGGAAACATTTGGCAGTAGATTTCAGCCACAGACTTAGGGCACACATTGTAGCCCATAATATACTGGGGAAGAAGCGGCAGTATAATGAGTAAAAGCACACGAATGCAAAATGCTCTGTAAACTACTGCTTCTTTCTCTGCTGCCCATGTATGAAATAGCCAGAAGGAGATTTTCTTGCTGTAACACTCTGGAGAAGCGGAAGGGGACTTTGATCTGTCTTGAGTGCACAGACTCCTGCTCTGCCCCAGGCTGTCACAGGCCATGTGTGCCCACCCTGAACACTTCATCCCATATTTAGCCTCTGGGCAGGAGGGTTGGCTGGAATCACAGAGGGTTTTTTCGTGGTGGGCATAGGTGGGTGAGAAAGACTCCATGTTGACTTTGCTACATTGAGTTCTCTATCCTCCAAGTTGAATCTCTTACCCAGTGAAGCTGGGAGGGCTGTTTGTCATGCAGAGTCACACAGCTGCATGCTCCTGCAGGGCAGGGATAGCGTCTGTCTCATTTACCACTGAAGACTCGGCACCTTGAACAGAGTCTGGGACATCACAGAGGCCCAACAGGTGGTTGGAAAATGATGAAATGAAAGAGTGAAGAAATGCATCCTTTCTTCTGGTCACTTTGAAAAACTCTCCTTTAGATTATACCAATAGTCTCCTAACTGGTCTTGTCCTTTCTACTTTTGCCCCTTTATAATCCATTCTCACCCAAGAGCCAGAATGGTCTTTTTAAAAACAAATCAGGTTCTAAAATTAGATCATGGTTGTGGTCATGCAACTCTGTAAGTATACTAAAAAACATTGAATCGTACACTTCGAATGGGTGAATTTTGTAGCATGTAAATTCTGTCTCAATAAGGCTGTTAGAAAAATTAGATTGCCATTTCATGCTTAAAACCCTTCCTCCCATTTCACTTAGAATTCACCAGACAACTTATTGTGATCTACAGACTCCTGCCTTTCCCAGGGGCTCTGCCTGCCTCTCCAACCTCATCTCCAACCAGACCACTGCCTACCTCCCACTCTTCCCTGAATCTGCCTGGCTTGATCCTGCCTTAAGGCTTTGCACTTGCTCTTAGCTCTGTCCACAATACTCTTCATATATTCTGAACGTCTCCCATCATTCGGGTCTCAGCCGAAACGCCATCTTTACTTTTTAGCTCACGTTATTGTAAATCACCACCACAATCACTTTCTACCATCGTATTTTAATAGCACTTCTATTTGAAATTATCTTGTTTCTTTATTGTTTCCCTCACTCAAATATAAGCTCTGTGAGGGTAGAGAATCTTGTGTTTATCCATGAAGAACACTGCCTCAGACATAGTAGGTACTATCAAATACATGTTGAATGTTGACTGCTTGGTTCCTGCATAGTTTATCTCACCAAGCTTATCAGAAAAAAAAAAAAAAAAGAAAAGAAATTTACCTTAGTGTATCTTTACAAGAAAAAAAAATGTTTAAAAAAACTTTTATTGCTTTTGCATGATTTTGCATTTCTACATAGCATGGCAAAATTAGAAAGCTTTTGTCTGGAAACAACTGGTTTCCAAAGGTAGAAGATAAAATAATGTCAACATTCCACTATACGAGGTGTATTATAATGCTGCTAAAGTTTCAATCATATCTACCTTGGGGCCGAGAGTGCAGGGAGGGGGGTCCAGTCCAGACCAATCCTAAATGGCATTTGCAGACTTAGAAGCACTTGGATACTAGGAAAAGATATAGGCCATAAGAGGTACTTCCTCATTCTACTTTCCCTGATTATTTAGAACTCTTAGAAAACCAAGATAATAGTTGTAAAATATATACTTAAGAAAAGTTTTCCTTTTAATACTGCAATCTTGGTAACTATAACTTCACAAATGATACAGCTTCAATGACAGCCACATGCTGTGAACTGTTTTTAATACTCTGACATTCACATAAGCCTTTGCTGCTTAAAGTGCTTTCACAAGAATTGTCTCATCTGACCTTTGCCACAGCCTATGGGAAAGGCAGAGCAGGTGTTTTTACTAGTGTTTTTTTTAAGGAGGAGGAAGGCAAAGTTCAGAGAGTTGAAGCAACTTGCCAAGGTCCCATTGCCAAGAAAGAGGGATTCTAGGTAAGTGTTTTTCTGACAAATCACTTGCTCTTTCTTCCTAAAACCTTATTTTGGGAAACCATAGCAGTTCTCACAGATTATGCAAGAAGTGACAGCAATCAAAAGTGTTCCAGAAAATTAAGAAATGGGAATAAAAGAGGAATTTGTATTCAATTAAAACTTGTTTACCTCATTTTAATCATCTATATATCCCTGAAAAGTGATCAGTTTGGCCTTTAATATCACAAATCATACACATACACAATTTGTGTTCACTGTGGCCATATTGGCTTACGGAAACATCACAAAAGCTTAGCAATCCTTGTTTTTGATGTTTTTAAGGTTTGTCTTCCTACTGTTTATAAGTGGTCTTAAAAGCCACAAGTTCAGCTTTTAAAGCCTTTCAGAAGGAAACCATTGTTTTAATAAGCAAAGTTTATATCAGGAAATATCTTTACAGTAGCATTTAAGTGCAAGCTTCCAGTGTTAAAAAAATGATTAATGTGGGAGATTTTTAAGATTTTACATGCTACGTGGAACCTCACTAACATTAGATATTTGTCACCCTTTTCTAGCCCCACAGGATGCCCAATATTGATTTGTTCCAGTTCTTATAATGCACTAATTTCTCAGAAGTCTTTGCAAAATCATGAAACGAATCGCCAAAGACTTCTCCTAAAGATCTACTTAGTACTCCTATGTTCATTGCATCATTATTCACAATAGCCAAGACATGGCAACAACTGAAGTGCTCATCAACACATGAATGGATTTTTTAAATGTGGTATTTATACACAATGAAATACTATTCAGCCTTAAAAAAACTTGTCCCTGGAGAATTGCTGATTAAGAGGGATGAGAAAAACTCGTAACAGGCTTATTCACTATTCATGCTTTATTACCATTCTTAGCAACCAATTGTTACATAAAAACCAAGCAATAACCTAAAATATAAGTGATTTGCATTTTCCCATTTTTTTGCATATTCATTTCCAGTCCCTATCCCAATCCAGTTCTACTTCCTCTCCCCAAACTATTTTACTTTCCATGAATAAAGAGCATGTTTCCATTGCTTACTATAACTTATTCTTTGCCTTTTAAACTGAATAGCTGCTATAGGTATCGTCAGTCCAATACCTGATTTTCATAACAAGGACCTGAGGAGCTATTCAATCTCAAAATTTCCCTCTGAATCAAAGATTTAATGATGTTCTATAGATTTTAGGATAAATATACTTTTCAAGATACTAATTGTTTTAAAGTTTGAAACATATGTCTGATAAAAATAACTTGCTGCTTCACCAGAATATATATCTGCATTAAGTCATCTACTGGCACAGCTGTGTGTGTGACACATACATAGGATGAATCTGCTCAATAAGCCATGAGATGCAGCAAACTAAAACTCCCATACTCTATGAGGGTATTGATCACACATAACAGATTATCTCAGTAAGCCCAGTGACAATGTTCTCCCTAAGTGTCTTAATTAAGCATACCAGCTAATAAACTTTGGCTTGGGCACCACCTAATGGCAGAAAATATTTTTCAAAGATCCTGGCCAGGAGCAGTGGCTCATGCCTATATTCCCAGTGCTTTAGGAGGTGGTGGCTGTTTGATGCTCCAGTAAACAGGAGGGTCTGTTTGATGCTGTGGTAAACTGTGATTGTAAAATACCACTGCACTCCAGGCTAGGTAACAGAGTGAGATTCTAGCTCTGAAAATAAATAAATAAATAAAACCCTACTTTGCTTCCTGTGGCTAATTTTTGTATTTTAGCTTATACTGACTTAGAAAATGTCTGCTTTTTCCTGACCTATGTTAATAGTTCACTTTTTTTCAGCTCATCTTTTCTTTCCTCACATTGGTCTTGCCATTAGTTTATTTTTAAATATTTAGTTTTCTTAAAAAGATTAAGCTCCTTCTGTGCCTGCTTTGGAATAAGCTATCTTTCGCAGTGGGAAAATGTATCAATGAAATGAATACTCTAAAAAATTCTATTATCCTTAAATATTTAAATTTTGCTTCATAATTAAGAAACATTTTAATTATTTAAGAGTTCTCACTCTTCTGCACTGTATATTCTTATAATAACTTGTCACACAAAAAATAGTGTATGTTTCTGAAAACAGTACTTATTAAAATTCAGTAATTTAGCATATCTAATTAGCTGCTAAGACCAATTCTTAATGAATAGTAATATACACACCTTTGACACTATACACATTGAATTTTTTTCAAGAAGTCCTTGCCTGAACCTAATGTTCATTTTGTGATTCAGCAGAGGTAAAATATTTGGGGCAATATGGAACAGATAGCCAATGTTTTAAGAAAAGATATTTATTATTTACACCACTGAAATTAGTCCTGTAAGAACAATATACACCATGTTTCTTTAAAAGGATCAATTCCTTTCAAATACAAGAACTGTATAAAGCAACAATGTCAACACAAAACAGTGGTCACATTACATATCTGCAGGCTTGAGCATTGCAAATAATATATTTTTTTAATCTTATGGCTAGATATTTTCACTGAAACACAGTGTTAGCACTTAGACAAGATATATCTTGAACAGAACAAAAACTTTTTGCTCATGCTTTTTAGGGCTGAATCAGTAATATGACCTATTTAAAAACGTATTGCCTTTAATTGTTTTTATGACAATGGTTTTAGGCAGAATAGCTTCTACTTAGCCACTGAAAAGAGACACACTCTTGTTCCTTAGTTTTATTCTTCAATTTCATGTTTTCTATTTCTTATACTAGGACATAGATGTATCACGACTGACGTTTTCCAGTTTTAATTAAAGAACACTTACACACATACAGACCAAATGGAGACAGCTCAGAATTCAGAAATGTAACTAGTACAGAACAGAAATTGTGTCTATGACAAAGGAATAAAAAATTCTTGGTAATTTTAAGCGTAACAAACTAGGTTCTTTATTTGAAAAAAAATTTGTTCTTTTTTTTTTTGGTTTTAAAGGGAAAAGCATTAGTTTCAAGATGGGTTTGGTCTCAGATTTAGTCGGACAATAACACGAGACAAAAACGTTAAGACATAACTTGTTTCCAAAGTCACAAAATGGCATTGTTGAGTATGTATTTTTTCCCACTTTTTTTTTCTTCGTGGGGGAAAAAAACCCTCAGTAATCAATGCTGGAGAAAATATTTTCCAAGAGTAACAGAATATTCATATTGGGGAAAAAACATTTTTTAGCATATTGCTATGATCTTCAGAAAATATAAAATTAAATTTACAAAAAACTGGAAGACCAAGTATAAGCAGTCTGGCATTTGCTTCAGTGTCCAGCACTATAATAATGATCTCGAGCATAAAAGCAAGAAGTTCATGGATCTCAAGTATCTTCAGTAACTGCCAGTATAACCTGTAACTACTGTCCTTGCTTCTTTGAGAGATACCTGCAAGAAATAAAGATGTCGAAACTGTACCATGTTGAATTCATGGGGACCCCCTAACTCTCCTTCCAAAGGAGTTTATTTTAATGATAAAACTCTTCAAGATGAGTATGATTAATAATCACTAACACCTGTTGATTATGTGCCATGCGCTGTTCTGAGAACATTTACTAATTCTTTCAGTCCTCATAACAGCTCTATGAGGATTTTCTATTAGAAATTATTCCTATTTTATAGGCACAAACAACTTAAGCAATTCGCCCAAATTCGCACGGCTAGAAAGTGGCAGAGCGCAGATTCAAAACAAAGCTCCAGAGCTTACACTCCTTTACTATCATTCCATACTGCCTTACTTACAAATATAAAAGTCGCTATCTTCATTGTATTGTAATTTCTAAATGTAACTCAAACTCCATTTAAAGATCTTATTTTTCTTACATAAAGACAGTGGTCCAAAGATGCTAAAGGACTCTGATCAAGAGTATAAAAGATGCAAGATGTTAATTTACTAAGCAAATTTTTCTTCATATTATTTAATAGGAATCTACCACTAAATTAAAAATTCTATCTCCATTTCTCACATTTATCAACTACTATAATTTGTGATGTGGGGGTGGGGAAAGAGTTCTTAAAATCAGCAAACTTGGACACTTTTTTTTTTTTAATGGAGACAGGGTTTTGCTCTGTTGCCCAGGATAGAGTGCAGTGGTGTCATCAAAGCTCACTACAACCATAAATTCCTGGGCTCAAGCAATCCTCCCGCCTCAGCCTCCCAAGTAGCTGGGACTACAGGCACACGCCACCATACCCGGTTAATTTTCCTATTTTTGTAAAGATGGGGTCTCGATATGTTGTCCAGTCTGGACTCCAACTCTAAGCCTCAAGCAATCCTCCCACCTCAGCCTCCAAAAGTGCTAGGATTACAAGCATGAGCCACGGCGCCCGGCACTTAGACACATGTTTATAGTGTACTCTGCTCGCTTTGTGGCACTGCACTAAGCATCTACTATCTCTATGACTAAGTTACATTATCTATAATTTGCAGATGGGGATAAAAATGCCTGCTTTATCTTTCTATTAGGATCATGAGACTCTAATAAGAAGCTATGTGTCAAAGTGATCTGAAAAGCCAAAAGTGGAATTTGAAAAGCCAAAGTGTTGTTACACAAATAGTTTCCTTTGTTGCTGTATTACTGGAACCAGATGTTTAAATTACTTGTAGTACATAGTAATCCCTTCCACTTCTCCAGAGGTTCCCTGCCTCAAAATCTTGATGCTTACATGCAATCTGTATCTAGATTTGTGCATACATTTATGCTTAGAAAAAAGACTGGAAGACTATATAACAAGATGGTAATAGTGGTTATCTTCCGAAAGGAAAATCAAGAGTAATTGTTTTTTCGGTGGAATAAAGTTTTCTACTTTTTCTGCTACACACAGAAGTTACTTGTAATTTTTAACACTATTCAGGACATTTTTAAATGTATTTTATTTTATCCTTACATTATGTTACAGTATGAGAACAGGGATTACATTCCTATGCGATTCATAAAGGAGTGGCCTATCTAATGTCATAAAATAATTTACAGGTAGCAGCATGAAGGTATACTAGTCACTCAAGTCCTCTCTACTAGAAGTATTAAAGAGTTTATGAGATGTGCGTTTATAAACAAGTTAGAGGTTAAGACAAATGGGGAAAATACTGTCTGAGGGATGTCACTGGATTAGAAAATATTTTGGGCTGGGCATGGTGGTTCACGTCCATAATTTCAGCACTTTGGGGAGGCAGAAGGATCGCTTGAGCCCAGGAGTTTGAGGCTGCAGTGAGCTATAACCATGCCACTGTATTCCAGCCTGGGTGACAGGCTGGGACCCTGTGTCTTAAAAAGAAAAAAAAAAAAGAAGAAGAAGAAGAAAACTTTTTAGAATTCACACAATTTAAATAAAAATTATAAGTTATGTATATACCACGTTCACTAGATAATTTTTTCATTCATTAAAGAGGAAATGAATAAGCAATTAGCACTTACCTTTCCCAATATTTGTGATTTAGCTCCAAAAAGTCATCTAATTTTGCTATTTCCTTGAGGTACTGAGTTAATTTTAAAAGTTCTTTGTCTTTATCTCGATTTAAGTGTGCTTTCATAAAAGGTCTTATCTATTAGGAAACAAACATTATTCAACATTTCACATTGCAATAAGGAAAACAATAAATCTACACAATTCTATCATTTGAGTTAATGAGGCCAAAATATCACCAAGGATATCAGTACTAAAATTTACTTTTCTATTATCCTAAGCTTAATAAACAGAAAGTCATATATACTGTTTATAATACAAATTAAAAGCTCTTCCACCTATTTTACCTAACATTACCTTTTCAGTCTGAGCCTGATAATACCAGCTTTCTTACAGCACTTGAACCCCCCATATGGCTACTCTACTTTGCAAAACTGTTTAGACTTTTCCCTTCTATCATTTTAGTTGCTTCTTACTAATTAATTTCATTTACATTATTTCATTCATAAAAAGTTACCCCAAATACAAGCTTGATCTGGCAGGGAAGTAAGACAAATTTTAACATTAATAATTTTCATTTATTTTTCTATGAAATTTTTACATGGCTGAGATATCATGATACTTTCTATAACCTGTCTTCTCCCACATTTTATAATATGCATTTTTCTTCATCATTAATTTCTCCATAAAAACCATTTCGTAATTATGCAAGTTTTCCATAAAAAGTCATAGTTTCAAAATTTTTAGGATGAAAAGGATTCATTTAAAAAGTATTACTTCAAATTATAAAAGTCAGGATAGTAGACGGGGGTGGGAGACTACAAACAGTAAGGGATAGTATATCTTGACTTGGGTGGTAGTTATATCAATGCAAATGTTTATGTGCAATCTACATCTAGATTTGTGCATACATCTGCGCTTAGAAAAAAGACTAGAAGACTATATACTAAAATGGTAATAATGGTTATCTTTGGAAAGGAAAATCATGAGTAATTATTTTTTCAGTGGAATAAAGTTCTCTTTAGAATAATTATCTTTACAACAATTTCTTAAACTATACATTTTATGCACTTTTATGTTATAGCTCCAATAACAAGTTTTGCTTTTTTAAAGACATCAGCTGAAGTATCTTTATACAACTCAAGATAGCCTCTCAAAAACTTTTCATTAATTTTAGATAAAATGATATGTCTGGGATTTGCTTCAAAATATTACGAAGGAAGTAGGTACCATAGAGCAAACATAATCATCCACGAATTAATAAGCTACTTAAACTGGAGACAGATACATGGGAGTCTGTTAAACAATTCTGTGCAGTTTTGTTTATGTTTGAATTTTTCTGTTATATCTTTTTTAGAAAAAAAATTACACATACTCCTAAAGCACACATGTAAGGACTGAGTAAATCATATTTAGCAAAGTATTAACATATCCTTATTCTGATTTGTAGAAAATTCAAATTGGTCATTCGTTATTAACTTTACATAGTAACACTGAAAAATGATTGACATTTAATCATTTAATCACTTACTGAGAAGTAAAAACAGTGAGCCCAAAGGAATCTTACTACCACAGCTATCAAGAATAGGAAAGATTTTAAATATTTTTTATATATTTTTCTTCTGTCATTGGAAAAAAACATCACCAGTCTGAAATGGAAAGAACATTTTCCCAGATGTTCTACTCTCATCAGCAACAGCTTGGTGCCAAAGACACCCACAGCTGTCAGGTGGGCTCCCAAGATGCTTTAAGGGAACCATAAGAGCTATCAGAGTGAGTCTGCCCAGATGCAAACATATGTGGGAGATCTCACTTCCTAACAGGTAGTTTGGCAGTGCTGTTTCACAGCAGCAGCAGTGAAGGTGGGGGATCAAGAAGATGCTCTACAGGGCTTTGCCTAGGACCTAGGGCTGGGAATAAACAGAAGCATGATATGATGATGTAATGAAAAGTTTCCGCACAGTCCTGGGCAATATATTAATAGTAATGTTTTAAAGTACTCCTTCATTTAACTCCTAAAGACTACAAAGGCAACACAGTAACTTTTAAACTACAAATATGCAACGTACCAAAGTGGTTCTACCTTTAAACAATAGGAAAGAATTTAGAACTGAAAGAGAAAATACAGGGTCAGTGGCTGGTAAATAAGATTTTCAACTCAAGGCCCTGCTTAGAGTATTCTTACTTTCTAAACATTTGGTCTCAAGCACTATTAAACAACAAAACTAAAATACTCCAATGATACTGTTGCTAAAATTAAAAAAAAATAAACTAATTTAGAGTGAAAAAAATCTCTTATTTACCTAATTGACTTCACTTGTTCCACTATAATCATTGTTTACTGCACCATTTTTCAAAATTGATCTAAGTGATCACTAGGAGGACAGACAACATATATGCCCATCATCTTATTGTCTCGCATCAAAGAAATATTTTTAGAAACTTAAGATGGTCTAGATTAGCTGAATTCTCTTATATCGTTTCCTTATATAGACAATAAAAATGGAGTTTTCAGAATATCAGCTGTTCTATCCATGACCGACATTCATAATTTTTAGTTCAATATTTTATTCATATTCACAATACCTTCCATATATTTCAAACCTTAAGATTGGCAAGCTTATGTTATTAGAACTTAACCATTTAAAAAATAAGCAGTCATATTTTTAAGATCTGTATGAAATCTTTTGATTTCTACCAAAGTACATTATGAAACCATGATAATGAAGCATGGTATTTAAGAATATTTCTCAATTTAAAAACTGCTTGTATGTCAAATGGACAGATCATTAATAATTACCTTAAAAGAGGTTTTCAAAAGGAGACACGCAAGACATCACCTCTGGAATGCCTAAAAATACCTCCTGAATTAGAATTTTGGGGGATAGGGACATACATATTTTTAGGAATTCCTTCAGTGAGTCCAACGGGTACCCCAGTTTTTAAAAAACCCTGCTGTAAACTAGAAACCCTGCTGTAAACTAATATCGTCTCTCTGTCAAGAGATGAGTAGGGCCCAAATATTGGTTAGGAAAACAAAGTTTCTTATAAATACACATGAAACTAATGCTTTTATTTTTTTAAAAAGCTAAAGGTTGCCGGGCACGGTGGCTCACGCCTGTAATCCTAGCACTCTGGGAGGCCGAGGCGGGCGGATTGTTTGAGCTCAGGAGTTCGAGACCAGCCTGAGCAACAGCGAGATCCCGTCTCTACTAAAAATTGAAAGAAATTAATCGGACAACTAAAAATATACAGAAAAATTAGCTGGGCATGGTGGCGTGTGCCTGTAATCCCAGCTACTCGGGAGGCTGAGGCAGAAGGATCGCTTGAGCCCAGGAGTCTGAGGTTGCTGTGAGCTAGGCTGACATCACTGCACTCTAGCCCAGGCAACAGAGTGAGACTCTGTCTCAAAAAAAAAAAAAAAAAAAAAAAAGCTAAAGGTCTCCTCAAAAATCATTCCTTAAACATCATGACCTCACCCCTTGCAAAATTAGTTTCAGAGAAAATTAGGTTTATGTCAATCAAATCTTTTCTCAAGACTCAAGAAGACATTTTTCTACCTTATACCTGGTGAACTACATACAGGAAAGTACTTCTTCCAAAACCTTAAACAGAAACCATTTTCTTAAGGATTACATAACCGCTTTTCTTCCAAGTCAACAGCTTTTATATTTGTGGCAATTCACTACCTAGATGAACATTCTATACCTAGACTATCCTTATTGTATACTAAAGACCAAATCAACAGTCTACAAGGAAGGCTTCAAAAATATACTTTTTAAGTTTTTCTCTCTTATCTTTAAAACCACCCAGCTGGTGGAAAACTTCAGGACCGAGAACAAAAATATCTTAGAGTTAGGATTTCCACTTCAAATGGAAACTCCATTCACATTAGTACCATAATAGAGAGCTACTTTTTCCATTTTCATATTGTACAAACATGTAACTACAGGTACCAGAAATTTTTAGGTTTCAAATTTCTCTCTCACCTGGTACCAGGATTAAATCTCACTATCATGTGTATACAAGATTGCGTGCGACTGCATGCTAAGATCGTTACTGACCTATGAACCAAGTCACCAGATTCTAACCCAAATTCTGTCATTAACCAATTACATACATGATCTTGGGGAGGTCATGAACTTCATCATCCTCAGATTGTTTCTAAAGAAAGCAGGCAAGATGACTGTGGTTCCTTCCAATGCTGGCATTTTATAATTCTAATACCTGCACTTGCCCTGTATGAATTTTCAAAAACCTCTTTAGTTTCAGTTTAAAAAGGAAAAAACAAAGTACCCTGACTGCCAGCTCTCCAGCTAACCAGAACATCAGAAATTCCAAGATTTGTATCCTTAATAAAGTGACTGATGACTTCTTTTTGTTACTAAAAGCCAACAATCCCATGTTGCTCCCACAGAGTTAATTAAAAATAAAATACTCGGATGAGTTGGCTAACTAAGGAGGTATCAATGCAAAAGACAGGATGTTCAATTTTATATGAATTTTTCTAAATACTTAAACTTTTCTTGCCTGTGAGAATAAGAATACAGTACTTCCAAAAATTTATGAAATTCAACACTGCTTACCACAAAAGTTCCATACCACAGAAGTTCTACCACATGGTCCAGATTATGTGAGCATATAGGAAGTAAAAATATGTCTTACCTTTAGTCCATTCTGCGGGTTCATTAGAAAATTTCTTCCTATATCATCAAACATAATGGTGTTTTTTTTGCTGTAAAACTCCGAAAACTTTCCCCATATAACACCAAGAGGCTTTACCTTAGAATAAAAGTTTAGACTTAACTCAAATTTTATCAATAGTTCATCCTATCTTAAAAGCAGAGATACTGCAAACTGACAGAAGAACAAATAATGCCAGAGTGTTCCTTCTTTCTGTAAGATGGCTGTGAGCTATCATAAATGCAATCCACTTTAAAGCACAATGTATCTCTTGCAATGTTCAAACTTCTGAAAGGTTTATCAATGTCCAACTGGGCTAAGCCCATTATAAAACTTTCCATAATTTTAACATGAAGATTTTGGGTCAAAGAAAGAGTAATTATTTAATTTAAAAACTAAGGATCTAAATTGTTTAGATGTCTGCTAAGCACACGACTTCCTGGGCTAATGTGAGCCCTCTCAGAGCTTTGGAGTAACATGGGGCCTCTTTTCAAAATGAGAACACCTCAGTGAGAGAAAATGTATCTGGTTCTTTTAATTGACAATTTAAACATTTTATAGAAGAAAAAGTGATTTTTTTCTTTAACTCAGTGGCACAGATGCATAATTTCTAGGGCATTTGATTGCTTAACTTCAAAAGCACCCTAATTTGTAAATTCTTGCTCTTATTTCTGAATTCTTAAACTGAAGCTTCACAGAGATAATTCCTTATATAGTCATATCTGTTGGTACTTGCATAAAGTCTCTGCTAAGAGTATACAAGAAATAAGTGATTGCCTCTAGGTAGAATAAGTGGCTGGGGGGCCAGGTGGAAGGAAGACTTTTCATTAGATACTTCACATTGTTTTTGAGTCATGTGAATGTATTACGCATTCAGAAAATTTTTTAAATAAATTCATTTTTAGAAGAAAATTACCTTTGCTGAAGGGCGGAATCTCATTTATGATAATTTATGTAAGATTATATGGTAATAACACTTATATGAAATTAAGTGGTAATAAATAAATGGTGGAAAAAGTTGTCTCTTTAAAATGTTTTTCTCCTTCCGTAATTTATTTTAACATGAAGAAAGCTTTTTCCTTCCTAGTGTCCTGTCTACTGCAAAGAATGTTATTGAAATATTTTGATTTTACTAAAATTTTATTTTTCTGATTTTTCTTCACTATTTGCTTACTATTGAAACAAAACTCTCCAAATACTTGAAGACAAAAATATAGGAATTGATACAATAAGCCATATTCTTGGTTTTCTTTTTAGCTAACAAAAGCCTCAAGAAATATGACGACAGAGGTCACTCTTTATGACATCCAGAATTGGAAATCCTACATCCTTTTAAAAAGTGCTACTATTTGGTAATTAGGCCAAGTAACGTTTGTTCCCCAAAACATGGACTAGTTTGTTCTCAACTAGAAAAATAATACCGCTGACCACAGAAAAATTTGAAAACACAGAAAAACATAAAGGAAAATTTTAAATCATCTATAATATAGTCAGTACTAAGGATAACAACTAGATATTCTGAGGTATTTACCTCCAGGCTTTTTTACATACAGCAGCAGCCTCGGGAGAGTTCACAGAGTCTTTGTTTAGCTAAGGGGAATTCCGATCCAAATAAAGATTAAGAACTATTTTCTAATGGCTTGCAAACATTGCTCTCTAAAATACTTCTTTCACTTTAAGTATCACGAAACTTTTTAAATCATTAAATATTCTATTACATCAAATGACTAGCTGCCTTCCACTGTATGGATAACAATTTATATATCCAATTCCCTATTGCTGGATATTGAGAATTATTTTTATTCCTTTAATGTTTCACAAACACTACATTTAACATTGGCCAAAATTCTTTTTAATGTTAAGATTTTGTAAATGTGTTATTTTACTTTAGTAGGCAATTAATTATATTTTCCCCCTAATGTATGCAGTACTTCCTTTATTGAGCAAGTCCCCATGCCCTTAAGCCACTCTATTTATGATTTTGATAATTTTAATACTATCTCCCCAAGCTTTCCTAATATCCTAAGTTCTCCCCGATTCCTATTAGTTTGTGTGCTTTCAAAAGGCAGGGACCACGCCTCACTCATCTCTTTATTCCCGCAGTGCCTATCACAGGGCCTTGTAGTAGTAGGTGCTCAATGATGAATAGCTACTTAAGTAAACACACTGAACAACCCTAATCTTTTTAGCCCAATCTTTTTCTCTGATGATTCTTGCTGCTATTCTCTAGTGCTACACATGTATCATCCCAAAGTATATGTATCATGATGCATTTGTTTCCTGTTATCAGTTTCAAGTAGGGCAGGGTGAGTATGCTTTGGTTTGTTTCTAGTACATTCCTTGATGATATTATTTTTCTCACCTACTCTATCCAGCAACACTATGCTGTCATCATCACAGGACAATTATCCATGACCACAAGTTCCTTTCTTGACGTCCCTGCTTCAAGATCCTTAATTTTATCATTAAAATTCAAATCTTTTAACCTTTAATACATTTTCCTATGTCAAAACTCGACTGCCACTTTACTATCCATTCAGATGAATTTCTAAACTTTTCCTGTAATTTATTTCATCAGTATAAAGACTAAAAGTACATTAGAAAATAACTACATCTTTAAATATAAGTAAAATGACTTCTTACATCTATTAATCCTCTCCTTGGAGTATGCACTGTTATCATAGCAGCACTGTCCAACATGAAGGTAATCTTATAATTTGCATTTGTGCTCACTCCCAGCTCCTAAAAACACAAATATTCATGAGGTTAAAATACAATAATATGGCAAATTCCAGGCTTTCTCAATATTCTAACTGCAATTTCCCATAATGCCAACTTTCTACTCCATTGGCTGCTACATCTTGCTAAACAACTATCAAGTATTTTAGTTTCACTTAGCTAAGTCAATAAAATGGCAGTTCAAGGAAAATAAACTAGAACAGATTACTTCCTAATTTACTAATTTAGAAGAGCATCACCTCTTTAAGTATTACACACCAAAGCAAAAGAAGGAAAATAAAGTATTATTGTAAAATAGGTGAGAAAAGGGGGGAAGCTTAGCTGTACTTTTTCTTTAAAAACACTTAGGCATTCAGTGCAATCCACCATTAAACAGACTTTAAACACTACTCCTGATATTAGCAGTTATTTATCTACTAAACACCCTCCAATAAGAATAAAATTAATTCCGTTCCAGAACTTTTAACAAGACAAATGCAGTTTCAAAACATTTTTAAATGGATTTTTTTCTAACACTTACTTTCATTTTAGCTTCAATCCACTTCATATTTGTTGCAGCTAAAACATGAAGAATGATAATACATATGAAAAGTTTGAATTTCATTTTTTTTTTTTTTTTTGAGACAGAGTCTCACTCTTTTGCCCAGGCTAGAGTGCCGTGGCATCAGCCTAGCTCACAGCAACCTCAGACTCCTGGGCTCAAGCGATCCTCCTGCCTCAGCCTCCCGAGCAGTTGGGACTACAGGCATGCGCCACCATGCCCGGCTAATTTTTTCTATATATTTTTAGTTGTCCAATTAATTTCTTTCTAATTTTAGTAGAGACGGGGTCTCACTCTTGCTCAGGCTGGTCTCGAACTCCTGAGCTCAAACAATCCGCCCGCGTCGGCCTCCCAGAGAGCTAGGATTACAGGCATGAGCCACCGCGCCTGGCCTTTCATTTTCAAAAATATGTATAATTAAGTTTCCTAAGCAAGACTAAAAGTTTAAATGCATCACAAATAACAGTCCGTAGCATATTTATGGTGATCTTTTTAATATTTATAAAAACAAACTTATATTAGTGTATCTTCAAGACAGAATAAAATTTTAAAACTTCTGTCTATAAGATACAAGTAACCAATGCTCAAAAGAACTCCGAAGGTAAGAAATTTATAAATGAAGATCCAAATTCCCTTTCAAAAACAGCCCTGCCACTATTCTCTATCAATTCCAAACTTAAATTTAGAGTGCCTGGATCACAGCTTTCTTCCTACTTTCTTCCTACACGTTCCTACTTCCAGACAATGCGCAGGTATATACAGTATGTCCACGTAAGAATATTGTTGCAGGTCAAAAGTTTATTTTGAAGACTAACTAGATTGAATGAAAATCTGCATTTTGTCAGCCTCAGTAAACTCAATGCTCATTGAGTCTAGCAGGTTATAACAAAAAATCTGAGACAAATTCATAAAGTGTACCTACTTTATGTATCTGCTCACTGTCAGACATTAACCAGTTTTGGGATCACCGATATCAAAATTCAATCCTCATCTTTATGTGCTCTTCTGGTCCCAAGTTACTAGACCAAACTATGTAAGTATTACCAAGTAAAATATTTAAGAAGAGAAAAAGCAGTTTAATTATTTAAAGTGTGTGTGTTTTTTAAAAGCAAAAGAGGTATCTGAGTTCTCAAAATAAAAATCTTTAGCACACACAGACACCAAGCACAAGAATCACCTTACATGTAAAACTGGTCAGCTGAACTAAAATTTTAGAGATTGTTGTATCTATGATGAAAACATCACAAGACAGGAAAAAAAATGTTTAATGCAGTATTTATTTTGTATCTATAATTTCCAGATACAAAACAAAAAGACTCACAGCTAAAAAAATTGTTTCTAATTATTAAGTAACTATTATATGTCAGACATGGTGCTAGTTGCTGTATTGATATTTCTATTCCTACAACTAACCTGTAATATAGGTTTAGATATTATCATTTCTCAGATGAGGAAACTAAAGCCCAGAGATGAAATGACCTGCCCAGTATCACACAGTAAGCAAAGAGCCAGAATGAAAACCTTAGTGTATTTATTAATAGTTCCGAAGTGAAGTGCCCTTTTCAATATACTACCACAAAATATCATAGTTTACAAAAATAACTTATTTTAAATACATGATTACAAAAGATTCTCTAGATTTCTAAGTGTAGTTTAATAACAATTGGAGGATACACTTTTTTCTCAAGTGTTATTTTTAGATGTCAAAGTTGTTAAACAAAAATTTGCTTACCAGGAAACTTTCTATACCTTATTTTATTAATCCAGAGAATTACTGTATTTTAACCATGTTTTTAATCTGAACACCTGTGAATTCATATTATCACTGAACAATGAAAGTACTCTGATTATAAGGAAAAACACAAAGCAAATTTATAGACTCTAACAACTATGTGTCTTCTCATCAAAGATCTAGAATAATTAAATGTAGCACCTGTAATAGATGATATTTTATTTAATTCACAATGAGGATAACTCTTCTCTGTTTATAACACTGCCAAGAGGCAACTGTTAATATTTTTGGGGAGATGGGATATAAGTCAATGCATTGCTTTATTTTTCGAGAAAATCCTGCTACAAAAAAAGGTCAATTGAACTAAATAGCGCACTTAGTAATACAGTAGATTTTTTCCTTGGATCAAACTCATTATCTTATCACAGACCTGTATGTTTCTGCAATGGTCTACAGACCACAAATTGAGGAACATTACTTTAGTCTATATATTAATTTTTCCTTAAAAAGTTCATGTTGCTTTTCTTTATTTCTGGAGAAGTACATCACTGTTATTTATCTTTCTCCAAGTGATTTGAAACTGGAGTAAGGAAGAAAGGAGAAAGCAACAATATTCTGAAGCATCAAGAATTCCACAGCAAAGATCAGAAAGAAAAACTTCTAATTGAGGTGGGGCCATTGTGAAAATGAGGCCATTTTTATTCTAATATTATAATGTACTCTTGTCCTATACTTACCTATATCAGTGGTATTTGGCAAATATATGTGTCAGTTTTTTGGGGTTTTTTTTTTTTTTTTTTTGAGATAGGGTCTTGTTTTACTGCCCTGGTTATAGTATATAGTGGTGTCATCATAGCTCACCGCAACTTCAAACTCCTGGCTCAAGCAATCTTCCTGCCTCAGCCTCCTCAGTAGCTGGGACTACAGGCATATGCCACCATGCCCAGCTAATTTTTCTATTTTTTGTAGAGACAGGGTCTTGCTCTTGCTCAGGCTGGTCTTGAAATCCTGACCTCAAGCAATCCTCCTGCCTCGGCCTCCCAAAGTGCTAGGATTACAGGCATGAGATGCCACGCCCAGCCATATGTGTCAGTTTATACTGTGATGCATGCTTTCATTTTAGCAATCTGCTAAAAATGAAAACTGTTTCATATTTAAACACAGGTCATTTTAAATCACGTTTTATAGAGCAAAATAATATAAGGAACAATGCTATTTCCACATAAATCTAAATAAATATACAGCTTACACCAAATAACAATGTCATAATCTTCATATGCAGATGTTAGGAATTCATGAAGATATGGCCGCATTAATTCTACCCCAGTCTCTGCACAAGACCTGTGGTCTAAAAGAAAATTGATCATAAATGATTATTAATTTATACCCAATATCAATGAAATTATTATAAAATGTAATATGTTATGAAATGTAATATAAACATTCAATTGCAAACTGTTTCAGACTGGATTACATTGGCTAACAAAGAAATGTCTTCCAAAGCACACAATTTAAAATCCTTGAGATTCAATTTTAGTTGATCAGTTATGCTCAATGTGTGAAGAGCAATACTGAGAATTCAGGCTTAAAGCAGCGAACTGTAAACTGTTTTCTCATCTAGCCTCTAAAATTTAGATGTTATTTTATGATAATAAAAACAAAGTAGGTCCACCTATACTCACATTTAGTCATCTACTTTGCAGATGTAATCACATTTCAACAAAATGACAGTCTAATTAATTTAATTTTAAAATAAACATACATTAACTTATGATATGGATTTAACGTTTAGGATTAGAAGTAAATAAATTCTAATATCATGAGTTAACTATTTCTTGCCAATATTAGAGGATAAGATGAACATCTTCTTTTTTGATTGATATGAAAAATTTTAAATTCAAGAATCTGCTTGAATATAATTAAACAGAAAACCAGGGATAAAAATAAAAAAGTTTTTTAGATATTCCTCATAAACATCTAAATGTTAATCAATAGGGAATAACTTGGTTAAATTATGATGCATCCACAAATTAGAATACTGGGTAGCCAAAAAATATATACTTATATTTATATGTTTAATTTACAATCAATATTATTTAATGACTGAGAAGATATTCAGTCTATCACTAAGTAAAAGATAAAAGATAACATACACACACACTAGAAGACACACATGAAAATATTAAGAGTGGTCATCCTTGGGTCTCATGAATACAGATGACTTCTTTTTTTGCTTATCTGTATTTTCTAAAATGAATAATTTATTTTGTAATAAGAAAAGCTTTCAAATATTTCTTGTGAACCACGAGTTGCTGAAAAAAAAAAAAACAGAAAAAAACGTTGTTGTGGGTAACAGAAGATGAAAAGCATTATTAACTGACTTACCAAATAATGTATAATCAACATCTAGTACCAAAAGCTTTTTCCCTTCCCTGGGAGGATTCAAAATTTCCACTTTGTACTCTTTTACTCTGCGAGAAATTTTCAGTAGGTTTTCTTCCCTAATGAAAAAAATAAAATCAGTTGAAATATTCACTATTTCCCACATGACAACCAGTTTCTTCTAAAGAGAAAAGCACTTACCTATTTTCTACTTCAACTACTTCATCTTCAATATCAAAGTCATTGACAACATCATCATTGTCAGGGGGTGGACCTAAGACATCTTCCTATTAAGAGGGAAAAAAGTTTTGTTTTACCATATTATCTTTAATATAACAAATACACACATAAAATAAAAATCAAACGACAGGTACAATTTGAGTTCAAGAGCCTTCCAAGCACACGCTGGAAAATTTCCACAATTAATAATTCATCATATATGTCCCCTGGACAGATTTACCATGTTAAATTTGACCATTGGGCTACTACTATACTTACAGCTAACTATACACTGAAATGTTCCCCAGCATTTTTCTGCTGAGTTAATACTACATTCACTGTGCAGTTTTTTTTAACTGACTGCTAGACTGACAATTTTACCACAATTAAAACTATGATACAACAGTGGAGTATAAATCATAATATCTTCAAAGGGACAAATGGTAACAAAAGTAAACATTTACCAAGCTCTCCTCACGAGTTCCCATCATCATGATTTTAGTATTTGGTTTCAGTTTGAGAGCTCCAAGCTTAACATCATTTTCTGCTGGTTTGCCTACAATACAAGCAAATGACTGTTTTCTCACTAAAGTTCAGGTGCTGGTTTCACTATTCCATTACACAAAACCCTAACATTAAAAGATTTGGTATGAATGCCACAGCAGTTTTTGTTGTTTTTCTTACATGAACAAATTATTACTGCTGAATCAGTCATATCTAAGACACTAAGAAGTCAAAACTAATACAAGGGTTGTTTTTCCCCAATTCCATTATAGTAGAACATCTTTATTCAACTAACTAAACAAAATAAATTCATGTTTGTTGTTCAGGATAAAGAAAACTTTTCCAGAAAGCCTTAAAAATTGACTGCCTAAGATAAAACTGGAGATTTACTGTTACTCAAAACTATTCCTTCAATAACATGATAAACACGAACACCATAAAAATCCCTTATAAACTGAATATGAACATGACCTAATAATTCTTAAATGGCATCTTTACTTTTGAAACAGAAAAGATAATTTGGGGAGAGTACAAGGCCAAAGCTGTAATGAAAGTGTTGTGCTAAAAGACACATGTCAGAAAATAATGACAGTTTCACCTGGGACTTCTGTAGCAAAGGTTTAACAAGCAAACACCAGCTGTCTAAGGAATCAAAAGTGATTTTAATAATGGTAGTATTTTCAAGTAAAAATATTCTTATTTTTACCACTAATATAATTTTAGGAATATTTCTGTCAAAGAAATCTTCAAAGAGAAAGACTTATTAAAGAAAAG
>NW_012147190.1:1066429-1070404 GCF_000956105.1 Propithecus coquereli | reverse complement strand
CATAAGAGGAAGCAGCTTTCCTTCAGAAAAAATACCTACAAAGGAAGACATACACAAATGAACAAGGTAAAATAGATACTGTATACAGAAGCCAAACTTGAAGTTTTCTAAGTGCCTTCAGTATGAGCCCTATTTTACAACTTGATGATAAACAGGATTTTTCTCCTTACAGAATTGCTACCAGAACACCAAAAATTACTAGGACTCAATGTTAAAATTCTTCCATACTCCTAATTTTTGGCTTAGAGTTACTATTTCCTAATACTCTCAGATTCTCCCTGTTCAACTGGAAATGTGCATTCATGACCTCCCTATCCCTCCCACTCCATTTGGTCAGGTTTCTACCACACACAAGTTACTGAACAACAGACCACCAACATTCATTTAACATTTGCGAGGTAATGTGGTATAGTTGTTAAGAGCACAGATGCTAGGGCCAGACTACCTGGGTTCAGATCCCAGCTTTCCCACTTAGCTATCTGACTTCGAGACGTTACTTGACTCTCAGTGCCTAGGTTTCTTCATCTGTAAAATGGTGATAATAATATTTCTTAGGGCTCCTACGAGGATTGAATTAGTTAATATTTATAAGTCACATAGTGCCTGGCATATAACTAAGTATTGGTTAAATAAATCTTTTTTAAAACTGAAAGCTTATTATGTTCCAGGCACTGTACTAAATAAATATTAGCCATTATTTGTTTGTTATTTTATGAATTGGACAGTTTTTACCCAATCTTATTTAAGAAGGCTGTCTAATAAGAATGTCCCCTCTTTTACAATTAAGGAAACAGGAGTTTTGAGATGCTATGTAATCTGCACACGGACACAAAGCTGGTAACAGAACAGATCTTTTCACTCAATCTCATGTTTCTTCCCCACTGTCTCTCTTCATTTAGACCAACAAAAGCTAAGGCATCAAAGATCAGTAAATACAAATGCCACAGGCACAGATCTAAGCACGCAAAGATTATACGGCAGCTGCTACTCTCATCAGTAATCAAATGTAGTTCTCTTTCCCCAAAAAGCTTTCTACTTTTCATAAACTTGTTGCCGCCACAGGTCAGAGAACTGGATTTTCTAATCTCAAAGTACTGGTATTTCCAAATCCTTTCACTTATTTGATGAAACGTATGATTGCACTCTTCATGCAACTATTAGGACCAATTGCAAGAGAGAAGGCAAATTTTGAATCTCAATATGCAAAAATAATTTGGGGGCTTTTTTGTTACGACAAGATGCCTGTTCACTATTCTGTGGCAAATGTTATCTTGCTCTTACTCTGTAAACCTGTATCTTGCTCTTGCTCTGCAAACCTATCTTGTGCTTCCTCAATAAACTTCATTTCACACTAAAAATTATAATAACAATAATAATTGGGAACAAAGTGTCTTCTAACATGCCCACTGAGGACCATAAATTCATATTTATATTACTCATATAGTATTTATATTTACTGTCTTATGTTTACAACCCATTCCATTGAAAATTTAAAGCAAGTGTGCTAAATTTAGGGAAATATATTCCATTTTAGATAGAACTTGCTCTAACAAATGTTACGATCTTCAATAAAAAACCAAATGGATCTTTTGAGTCAAACTGAAATACAGTTGAAATACTTTTCTGTAAGAGGTAGGAATAAAAATGATTATTTACAAGAGCTAGGAAGGCAACCAACAGTAACGCAGTACATGTTGTGATGGGAAGAGCAGAGTTTAGAGTGAGATCACCTTGGACTGCTCCCCTAGACTAATGCTTCTCAAAGTGTAGTCCCTGGACCAACCAACAGCGCTGACCTCACTCAATAACTTGTTAGAATGTAATCAGGGTGGAGAGGAGTGACCTGGCAATTTGTGTTTTAAGAAGCCCCATATCCCCATCTCTGATGCATGCTAAAATTTGAGGTCTACAGCTCCAGGCTCTTCAATATGCTCAGCCTTAAAAAAGAAAATGTGCCTCATGGCATGGGGCTCTATGTGCTTAATAAAGCAACATACAAACATTATGAAGCACCTATACCACAAGTAGGAATTCCAAGTTGGCAAATGCCCTAAAGAGCCAAGCATAACAAAACAAACACCATAAAAATTTTAAGTGTTTAAGATTGTTTCTAAAAGTTAGTGAACCTCATTTCATCACTGCTGAGATCATTCACACCAACAGAGCAGCACAACATAAATGCATGAGCTATTTTGTTTTCACATTTAATCTTCTTTCTCATACAATTCTAATATTTTGTGTTATTTCAGACCATCAGTTTTATAAAATGAAAAATGACTGGGGAGGGAGGAGAGGGGGGGCAACTGGCAATCAAATCCAAACAAGCAAGCAAAGAGCACACCTTTATGATAAACCTAGAGTCAAGAATAGCTGTTTAGGTTGGAGTTCTTCTACCTAACATACTGTGTTGACTTTGACTAGTCAATGTCTACCTCTGGGCCTTAGTCTTCTCAACCACAAGATAAGGCTATTAATATTTACTGAGCAGGAATAGTGTTAAGGCATGAAATAACACCTGTGACAAGCACTGTATAAACTGTAAAAAGCAGTATGAATTGTGGTGGTGACAGAATAATAACATGTTAAATAATTTAATTATCTCAATTAATCTTCACAATCCCGAACCAAAAACTAATGTTTGCATTATACAGATGGGAACCTGAAAAAGAATTTAAACATGCCCAAGTCCCCACAACTAAAAAGTGGCAAAGGCAGAAATCTGAAAGGATAACAGCAACAGTAACACTTTGGGAATTGATGGGAGGGGGTTAACTTTCCAACAATCCTAGCAAAAGCTAACTGGGAAGTACTAAGAACTGGCCAGGACAGCGCATCAGCAGCAACTGCGAGCTGGTGCAGAGGCGAGAGCTGAGCGAAGTGACTGGTATGGGATAGCATCAGAAGGCAGGCAAAAACTCCAGAGACAAGAGAGCCGAGATGCTTTCAACCGGGAGGGTGAGGGAAAAAGACGGACAAGTACGAAAAGAGGGAGGAATGAAGTTTGGGGACGCAAAACCCAACGGGGCGCATGAAGGCCTCGAAATAGGCTAGAAGGCCGGATGGGAGGGCAGCGGCCCCCGCGAATAGCGCGCCGGGGCCAGGGCCCTGGGCGTCGGACTAGGACGGACGCGGCTCCCAGCACACCGCGGCCGGCCGCAGGGCACGACACGCCGCACGGGCAGCAAAGCCGCAGTCCCCCAGCCCCAACGGCGTCTCCACGGGCAGTACGTCGGGGTGCCCCGCGTCCCCTCACCTGGAGCGCTGAGTAACCAGCGGCAGCGGACGTAGAAGCCGGTCGCAGCGGTACCGAAGGCGACCGGAAGTGAAGGGCGGAACCGGAACCGGCTGATGAACCGGAAGTGGGTGGTTTGAAACGGAAGTGTGCCCGGATAGAACGGCTGCTTTCCTCTTTGGGTGTACCTTTGGGCGCTAATCCTAAATAGCCGATGCCAGGGATCCTCATAAAGCAACGAGAAAGCTAAGCCTTTCAGAGACTGTAACCTCCGTGCAGATGCAGACGATCCCTGGGTGGCCGCCGGCCCTCGCCGGTTCTGCGCATGCTCCCGCCAGTGGGGTCTAAATGGGGTGGGCGCTCTGGTGAGGTGACGTCTCTTGTATTGTTTTGCCAAAGTCGAAATTGGGTGCTGGCGGTGTGCTGGCTTCTCTAGGTGTGCTGAGATTTTCTTGGGTTTCAGGATTGTGACTCATGTGACCGTATCATTTTCTAGATGAGGCCGAAACGGTGATCTTGGAGAACTGAAGCCTTGAGGCCTCTCCATGGTTTCAGGGGCCACCAACACTAATTCAGAGGCTTAGAATTTTACCCATTTTACTCAATCCAGGGGGAAACTGAGGAGCGTCCGGCGAGCCTGAATGATTCAGGACCAAGGAAGCAAATCTCAATATGAAAGCTGCAATTGAGATTATTGTATCATGTCTTATCTCCACCCTCACATCTACACCATCTTCCCTCTA
>NW_012147190.1:1065835-1066379 GCF_000956105.1 Propithecus coquereli | reverse complement strand
GAAAAAGTAGGCTTGGGGGTTGGGGAGTGTTGTCTGAGCCCACTGGCATTTCCAAGCTGTCTGCATCTCCAGCACCCAGTCTGGGATATATGAAGAGGACCAAGGAAGCAAATCTCAATATGAAAGCTGCAATTGAGATTATTGTATCATGTCTTATCTCCACCCTCACATCCACACCATCTTCCCTCTAAATGCAAGGAAAGGCAATTACGAACCCTGACAAAAGATTTTCAGACTTTAATGGAAATTCAGAGCAGTCCATGCAGGGAACTCCCAAGGCATATTTGACAGAGACGTAACTGATTCCTCTTTTCCTCTTGGAGTAACTGAAAGGAAGCAAAGAGACAAGATTTGTGTCTTAACAGTAGTTTAGAAGCACACACTATTTTTTCTTTTTTTTTTTAATTTCCAATATGAGTATTATTCTTATAAGAAGCACACACTATTTTACATTCTTCCTTCCTTTTGGATAATTTTTTACTGCACTATTAATGTATGAGTATCTGTTTATTTTAAAAATTGAAACTTTTCATGAAAAGTATGC
>NW_012147190.1:1046761-1065653 GCF_000956105.1 Propithecus coquereli | reverse complement strand
GTAGGGGGAAGTGGGGAATGAAGAAAGGTTGGTTAATGGGTACACAAATAAGATTAGATAGAAGAAATAAATTCTAGTGTTTGATAGCACAGTAGGGTGACTATAGTTATTAATAATTTATGGTATATTTCAAAATACCTAGAAGAGAACATTTGGAATATTCTCAACACAAAGAAATGATATTATAAATGTTTAAAGTGATGAATATCCCAATTACTCTGATTTGATCATTATAGATTGTAAGCATATATCAAAATATCACATGTACATCACAAATATGTACAATTATCTATCAAATAAATAATAAAATGTTTAAAGGAAAGGAAAATCCAAAATTAAAAGAATTTGTACAAAAAAAAATCACACATTAGCAGTCAAATCAAAAGGACCATCAAAAAACAAGGGATTGTTCTCTGGGGCTTCTGGGGTGGGGGAGGGGGGAGACAAGAGATTGAGCTCCAGGAAGAATAATCATTTTTTTCTCAGCTCAATTTCTTTTTCTTGTTTTGTTCACCTGCTAACTAGCTATTTGCGACTTTATATTTTTACTATTGTGATTAAAGAAGCTTGTTTTTGTTAATCGCCAAAGTCAACTAAAGCATTTTTAAGCTTCACTAATCTTGACATAAGCAACACTATTCATGCAGAGGTTCTTATTTTTAATGGTAGAATAACCATGTTACAAGGGGTATGATAAGTTACTTATTACTAGAGTGTAAATAATTTAATAATTGCCAAGTGTTGAAAAGTGGTGTTTCTTAGAGAATTAAGGTAGGGGAGTATTTTGGACAAATGGTGTATCCAACAGATGATTTCAAGTTATCTTTTACCCATATCTCAGTTCCTCCAAGTTCATTTCTATTTAGCTAAACATTCTTGAAATCAAAAATAATGTTAAGGTAACACTTGGAGTAGATTGAAAGGTATCATTTGAATAAAGGAACCGGACTCTTGATAACTAGGAATGGATACAAAGTGGAAAGTGCTCACAGTAACTCACAATTGCCAATAAGAAGAAAAAAATTAAACCTGTGGCTCCCTGGAGCCTCTCTTCCAATGTGTATAATACACTTTTCCTTCATTCGTCTCTGCAGCAGCTGAAGATGCATGGAAATTCCTCCATAGATAGATCAAAAGGTCTAAGAGTCTAAAAGAAATATCGAACCAATTTCCACAAAATCAGATGATAAACTGCTAATACCACTATGACCATATTTAGTTTGGAAGACAAAAAGACATTCCTGCACCTGGACCAGAAATCTACTGCTGCCCTGCTTTTATCTCCATCTCCCCCAAACCTGTTTATTTCTTTTTCTCTCTCAGGCCATTTTCTTCCTCTGGCGACTGTGTTCTCTTGCCCAGCTCAGATCTACTTTTCTCATAAAGCTTTTCCCCTTCTCCCAGTTGGAAGACAATTTTTTTTTTTAATTTAGCTCCCTCTAGCACTTTTTTTCTCTCATCTACTATCTACTCCTTTGCTATTTCCTTGCCTGCAATCAGGGAGCTGAAACTGATTGGACTCTGCCCCACAGGACAGACTTTATAGGCTCGTAAGGAAGCCTAGCAAATCATTGCCCTTCTCTACTTGACTTTCTTTCTCAAAACGACTACCTAAAATCTCTGCCGTCTTCAAATCTCAGGACTTCCGGTTTACAGCCTTGATTTAGATAGATACATTATCCCTTATTTTGGCAATTCCTCTTCAAACCTAAATCTATAAAGCTGTAGTTAGTAGAAGAAGGGAGATGCTACCTTCTAACTGCCTGGTTGTGGTGGAAGTCAAAGTTCCCCATTAGGCCTCTTCTGATAGGTTTGAAGGGGGAGGGTACCTCATTATCGCTGTGCAGGGGTGGGAGTTCAAGCTCCCCAGGAGGCCTCCACGGACTCCATGCAGGTTGGGAAGGAGAGAGATGCCTTGACTGACACTTTGAAGGGTGTGAGGAGGATTCATTACCACTAGAAGATGGTGAAAGTTCTGGTTTCCCACTTGGCCTTCTCTGACACCATCCTGCTAGCAGGGCTTGGGGCACCTCCTAACCTGGTAAGGGTGAAAGTCTGGGCTTCCCACTCAGCTATTAATACTACTGATTGGCAGGAGTGTGACTACTGCTTTTTCTGTGATATTTGGTTGGAGTAGATATGGCAGTGTGTCAGGGGTCTCCACGAACACTCCCAAATTCAGCAATTCACTAGAAGTACTCACAAAACTCAGCATATAGCTGTATTCACAAATCAGATTTATTACAGAGAAAAATTGCACATGAAATAAGCCAAGGGAGAAGCCTCATGGAGTGAAGTCTGGCAGAAACTGGGCATAAGATTGTAAGAGTTCCCTCCCAGTGGAATCACACAGAATGCACTTACATTCTTCAACAGTGAACCACGACAACAGTTATGAAGTGTGTCTACCAGGGAAGCTCATTAGAGATCCAGTGCCTAAGGTTTGGAGGGAGGTTGGTCACATAGGTACATACTGCCTAGCAGGTATCAAAACTCCAGACTCTCAGATGGAAGGCAGGTGTGCAGCATAAGCTGCATTGTTTTAAGTTAATGTTAAACTTGACTTAATGTTTTCTGCCTTCCTAGGCTTTCCCTTTCCTGGTCCTTTGCCTAGAAAAAGTAGGCTTGGGGGTTGGGGAGTGTTGTCTGAGCCCACTGGCATTTCCAAGCTGTCTGCATCTCCAGCACCCAGTCTGGGATATATGAAGCAAAAAGACAGTCCGGTGAACTTGCCGGCATGTCTTTCAAGATAACTAGCCTTATCTCTAACTTTCAGAATCTCTTTATATTTATTTTATATATACTATCCAGGGTTTTCAGCTGTACTTTGCAGAAGGAATAGGAAGAAGTTCAACTACTCCATCCTGTCCCAAAACTAGAAGTCTCTGTATTACTTTTATGATTAGGAAAAAAGCAATTTATTATTTTCATTTAGAAAACAAAACATATGTATATGAGAGAGGGCTTACCTTGAATATAGGGTCAAATTACCATCAGGAGGGAAAAACATTATCATGATTTGATTCCACTTATTTTAATAGTAAAGTGCATTTTCCCTCAATTATAAAAATAGTATGTACTCATTATAAAAAACTGATTCTACTTTTCTTTAACACAGGTTAATTGTTAGTTTTCATTATTTAGTAAAGGGAAAGAAAATTCCAAAGTTAATAAAGATTTCAGGGTGGCAGAAGATAAGATTCATTTAATTTCACCATCGTTTTATAGGGAAAAAAAGAAGAGTAGAATTCTCCTGTAGTCGAAGTTTAGAAGTAGAACAGTTCCACCATAGACGGCTGGTTTCCCATGCACAGTGTTAATAGAAACAGTAAACTTGAGCTTCTGGTTTATATCCAAAATCATGTGCATAAGAGATAGAATCTTCTTAATCATGGAAGTAATAATTACAAATGTCCCTACCCACAAATTCTTGACTCATGAAACTATTTCTGAGACGAAATTTTTAGCATAATATATTGCTGCCTAATCAACATTCAATTTGAAATCTTAAACAAGAACATCAAATTGTTATTATGTTTCAGTATTTCACATTATGAGAGTAATTTCATTTATTTGTTTTTTACACCCACAGTGACTCACCAGTGGATAAATTAATATCTCCCATGCTTCAAGAAATATTAATGAAATGTCTAGACAGTTACAATCTAAACATTTACAACATAACAAAGCAAGCTTTGCTCACTAATAAGCTATCTGTAATGAATAGGCTACCATTGTTTTATTCATTATATTCCCAGGCTTCAGGAGACATTTCTTTAGCAATGTGTTTATTTCCAAAGAGCACTGGAAACCCTCTAGATAGAGTTCTAGAGGCAGCCTTGCCTAAAATTATCCTCCCGACCTTGAGGAAATCAATCTCCCCTGACCTGAATTCCTATTTGTAAAAATGAGCTTACCGAATAACCAAAAGATAAAAAGATAAATAAATTCTATATTTCAGAGCCTCCTATGGTTTAATAGTTTTCAAGCAATAGCCTATGGACCTGGGCTAGATTTTGACAGAGTTCCCATCAATCTTCCACTTGCAAAATGAAAAGTATAAGAATCATGTAGTGCATTGTTCATAAAGCCAAATGGAAAATCGTGTTCTTCCTCTTTATTGATAACTATTCTTACTTCTCTGATATCTGCATTTTTCTTTTCTGGAGTTCTCAGAGCTTCTTTATTCATACTGAAATAATCTTCATAGAAAATTTACATTTAGTGTTTTGAATTTTATTCATAACATCAAAGTGGTAACTTTTTTCTTGATGTTATATAAATATTTTAAAAGTGATTTGTTTTGAAGTATTATTTCTGGTTTTAAATAACAGAAACTTAATCAAGCTAGCCTGAACCAAAAGGAGGGGCAACAGGATGGCGAAAGGTTTTAGAAAGGCACAGTATTTGACACGGGATATTAGTTGAATGTTGTTGAACTGGGAACCGAAGCAAATTCAAGGTCCTCGGCAATAAGTTCACAGAACTTATCTCTATAGTACTGCCATTCATAAGACTCTGACCCAGTTTATGTATTGCTCAGCTCCAAATTCCAAAAATCCCAAGATCAAATCTTATTGGCCTAACTTAGGCCACATGTGCATCTCTGAACCAATCAGTTCCACCTAGGGGATCAGGTTTGGCCCGAGCTCGTGCCTGTGCACTGGTGAGGGTTCTCAGGGATGAGGGCCTCTCTGTAGACCAAATAGCCACTCCTACACTGTCTTCCATGTTGATAGTTAATAATGTTAATTCTTTTCCTGACAGGTCTCAGTATGACTCCTTTTCTCCCCTAAACATTCTAGTTAATTCACTATTCACTCGTCTACTTTATCCTTTAATGATAGTCACATTTTATCCATAAGCGAATCATTCATTTTCTTCCTCTGCATCCATACCTTATCTTTGGATTTAAATTAATTTAAATTAATTTTAAATTCTATCACCTAAAAATGTATTTTCTGTCATCACTGTTACTAGCATATCTAAGAAGTATTAAACAGTTCTAAATTAGTTCTCGGCTCTCAAATCTTAAAAGTGTTTTCAATTAACATAGATCTCCACATTAATTTTTCCTTAAAATTACATTCTCTGAATTTGATTACATTTTAATAATCCCAATTTTGACATGAGTCACGATTATTATTCATTTTTGACATAGGGAATCTAAACTATAACTCTTTTTTCTCCTTATGACTTCCCCATTATGTTTATAATATTAATAACAGCTATTATTTATGCATGTAAGCACCATAAATGTAATATTTCATTTAATTCTCATATCGACTTTATGGGTATCAAATTAAAACTTTTTTGTCCCCAAACAAAAAATGGGCAAATTGTATATCCTATGTTTTGCTCATGATTTGAGAAAATCACCAGCGACAATCTGTTTAAAATCAGAATTTCTTTCTTGGTGCTCTGCCTCTGAAGTAGTTTTAATGCAGTTTCTGCTTCCTCAAGACAATGGGGGAATGAAAGCTTAAGACTCCAGCTAACAGCCACAGACACATCACTGTCCTTCCTTTGTAGATGTATTGATTTTTATTTTCAATCAATGGTTAGCATATCTGACATCTGGCCCTATTCCCTCCAGATTTCCTGTGTAACAACTGAGATGGTCATGATGCTTTTGGCCATGAGAAATAAAATTTCAAACATTAACTAGCCACCTGCTTGTTTTTTATTGTTATTGTTTGTGCATGTGTTTGTTTTAATAAACTCCTCCAGCGATCCTTCTGTTTGCCAACTATATCTCACTTCCAGTTCTGTTTTGTCGCTGAATGGGCTCACTCTTTGATCATTCTGCTGGTACCCTTGCTATTAAGTTACTGATCACTGACATACACTAACGTCAGTATGTCTAATATAATCTTAGCACTCTGGGAGGCCGAGGCAGAAGGATTCCTGGAGATCAAGAATTCGAGAACAGCCTAAGCAAGAGCGAGACCCCATCTCTATAAAAAAATAGAAAAATTAGCCGGTGTGGTGGCGCTCACCTGTAGTCCCACCTACTTGGGAGGCTGAGGCAGGAGGATCATTTGAGCCCAGGAGTTTGAGGTTGCTGTGACCTATGATGACACCACTGCACTCTAGCCTGGGCAACAGAGCAAGACCTTGTCTCAAAAAAAAAAAAAAAAAAAGTTTAATTATTAATAGTATTTCTGGGTTCAAAGTGAAATTTAATTGACTCAGCGTTTGCGGGGCACTTGCAGTGGCACACATTTTACTAGTTGCCAGAAGACAAAGAACCCCTGAACGAGGGAGTGCAAATGTGAGAGACAGAACCTGAGCGTGAATGCATCTGTTACCTGCTTCTCCCAATTGCCCTCCACAGTGAAATCCCAATACTGCCAGTGTGCACTACTACCTCACAGAAGACTTAAAGTAGATTACAGACAGATTTTTTTCCCTTTATTTTAAAGCATGTTTTGCCTTTAATAGGTGTAAAATTGGGATGCCTAAAAGAAAACCCAGATCCCTAAGGACCTATAGCATGTTTGATGGAAGAAAATTAAGAATGTAGCTTTCTCCTAGATTGCCTCTTTTAAGTCATCCAGAAGAGGAAATTATTTTAAGACAGCTTTTTAAAAACTGACATTTGTTTAGGTAAATAGATTAGTCTTTAACTAGAGTAAATTCAGCCTCTGCTACACAGAAAGAATTTCAAATGTCTCCATATGTTTACAGAACTTCTCTTATAAAACTCTTACTACAACGGCAGTTCGTGTTATTGGGGACTTGTTAAACACCAACAATTGAAATGCTATCTTTTATACTATCTAGAGATTGAAGAAATGAAATTTACTTTAAAATAAACTTATGAATACTATCCTAAAAATGATAGTTCTATTGAGCTTCCATTTGAGCAATTGTATAATCACATAACTATTGCAGAGAAACTAAAGAAAAGAAATAGAAAAATAAGTTTAGAAGATGAAATTATTGCTATTTTTCTGGATCAATAGAAAAGACTTGTTAAATAGCAATATAAAATTATATACATTATGTAGAAATTGAATACAATGGAAGCAATTTACTAATAAAATTCCCATTTATATAATGTGTGTTTGTAAAACACTATCCTGAGAATTATAATTATAATTCTATCATGTTTCCATTTGAGCACTTACATAATCACTTAACTAAAAGCAATAAAACTGAAAGAGAAAATAGCCAAAATTATTTTAGAAGACAAAATTCTTGCTGTGTTTCTGGATTATGTGAATAGACTGTGAACAACAACAAAAATACTGTAATTATCCTACCTACAGATAGAAGAAAATGGAAACAATTTACTTTAAAAATTCACATATAAGTAATCCACAGTTATAAAAGAGTATCTTAAGAATTATAATTCTCTCTGGCTTTCATTTAAAGCATAGATGATCACTTAACAGCAATGAAACTGAGAGAAAATATCAAAATCACTGTAGAAGAAAGCAAAAATGCCTTTTCTTGTGATTCTGATCTTTGGAAATAGGCTTCTTGGAAGGCAGGATCAACTCTGAAGGTGTATTGCTTCTGTTTTCAAGTTGCGTGAAAAGAGACAAAACCCAGCACTTGTGAAGAGATGTTTCTTGTTGTCAGTGAAGGATGTGCTGGGCCATGACCATCCCTCTGTGGGAAGAATTTTTGGGGGGTCCCCACTGGCTTTCCTGAGAAGAGAGCATGACAGGAGGGCCACTTCTGAAGAACTTTCCCCAGGTAAAATCAGTGACATCTGACCTCTGATGGGGGGATGAGGTAGAATAACAGAGCCAGGGCAGCTGCCTCCTGTCCAGGTGGGAGGGTTGAACCTGGCATAATTAAATTATCAGCATCATCTATCATCATTCCTCCATTTCTGCAGATGTGTGTCTCTCAGTGTTATCCAAAGAAGGTTCTGAGCTTCTGGCAGCATGAGGAGCACCAGGAGAAACTCTGTCTTACTGTTGTGGGGGAATTGCGGTGAGGATGAAGTCAGTCTGATGGAGAAACCTGGTTCACACTAGACATAAATCCTGGATCCCTGAGCCATCCAGCCTAAGGCTCCTCCTTCTTGGTACCAGGGGTTTCAGTACCTCTCACGCCTCTGCCAAATGTTCCTCTTGGAATATCAGGGACATAAAGATACTTTTTGAAAAGTTGAAATTTAAGTTCTTCCCAAATCATTATTTCTCTCAAATATAGATTTTATTTTCTTAAGTTATCAAAGTTTTCTCAGCCAACAAAGCTCTTAACCAAATATCAAGAGCTTTATTCCTCATGATAATTCATCAGACCCAATGGTACTTTCTGATTTTTTTAGAAGAATTTTGGCTTAGATTCTGAAGGTGTCTAGCTTTTCATATGCATGAGTGATCTTTTCATCTGCTTTGGAAAGATTCTTCTCTTTCTTTCCATAGTAAATCACTTTAAATTGAATATTGCATAATCATTTCATTTTACTAATACAGTTTAGAAATTCAAAGACTTTGAATTTCTGCTGAAGCTTTAGAATCTCACTTTTAAACTGGATTTTTCTCACTGCAATGAAGCTAGTGCATTTTCGAGACTTTTAATATTATCTATAAGTGTATTTGTTATTCTGACTTCTTCAATAATTTAGTGTATATTTGATTGCTTTTTCTTTCAGGAGTTTTTAAAGATACATTTACCTTAGCCACATACGTCCAGTTTTTTCAAAACTCCATTTTAATAACACAGGCTTAAATCTTCATGACCTTCCATTAGGCAATGGCTTCTTAAATATGAAGGCATAGGCAACAAAAGAAAAAATAATATATTTGAAAAAAACGAATTGGACTTCATCAAAAGTAAAAACTTTCATGCAGCAAAGAACACTATCAAAAAAGTGAAAAGACAAACCACAGAACGGGAGAAAATATTTGCAAATTATAGATCTAATTATGATCCGGTACCTAGAATATATAAAGAACTCTTACAACTCAACAACATAAAGACAACCCAATTAAAAATGGGCAAAGCAGATGAATAGACATTTCTCCAAAGAAAATATACAAATGGACAATATGCACATAACAAAAAGCTCAACATCATCAGTTGCTAGGGATATGCCAATGAAAACCACAATGAGATACCACCTCACACCCTCCTCTATAGTAGTTATAACAACAATGATTTTTTAAAAATGGGATATAACAAGTATTGGCAAGAATGTGGAAAAATTGAACCCTCATAACCCACTGGTGGGATGTAAAATAGTGCAGCACTGTGGAAAACAGTTTCCTCAAAAGTTAAAGACAGAGAGTTGCTATGGTATATGACCCAATAATTATACTCTCAGGAATATATCCAAGAGAATTGAAAATATATGTTCAAGCAAAAACTTACACATGAATGTTCATAGTAGCATTATTTATAATAGGCAAAAAGTGGAAACAAGCTAAATGTCCTTAAGTAGATAAATGTGAATAAACAAGATGTGATAGATCAAACAATGGAATATTATTCAGCCATGAAAAGGAATTAAGTACTGATACTTGCTACAACGTGGATGAACCTGGAAAACACTATGCTAAGTGAAAGAAGCCACACAAAATGCCACATAATATATGATTCCACTTACATGAAATGTCTAGAATAGGCAAATCTACAGAGATAAAACATAAGATTAATGTTTGTCAGGTGGGGGGGAGGCAGGAATGGGGAGTGACTAATGGGTATGGAGTTTCTTTTCATGGTGACGAAAATGTTCTGAAGTCAGATAGTAGTGATGGTTGTGCAACACTGTAAATGTGCTAAAAGCCACTGGTTTGTACACTTTAAAATGATTAAAATGATGAATTTTATGTTATGTGAATTTTATCGCAATTAAAAAATCCATTTAATAATCTTCTACACGATCTCCATTGTCTGATGCATTAATTATGTCCAATTCCTAGGTCCCTTTCATGTTCTTCTATCTAAGAACAGCAGCCTAATCTATTATCCTCTGCAAGTTTTTCTGTTCACTCCATTTACTCTTTCTTTTTATCCTTTAGTTTCTTGTGAAAGTGGATTTATGCTTTTATGAAGATAGGCTTTCACCCAAACCATCTTTTATTGTCACCTTAAGTTTTTTTTCATTTATATATTTTTAAGGCTGTTTTAGTTGGAGCTACTAGAATTTGTGTCTGATGCATTTTCTTTTTTTGTTTGTTTTGTTTGTTTGTTTGTTTGCTTGTTTGTTTTTTGAGACAGAGTCTCACTCTGTTGCCCAGGCTAGAGTGTCCTGCCATCAGCCTAGCTCACAGGAACCTCAAACTCCTGGGCTCAAGCGATCCTCCTGCCTCAGACTCCTGAGTAGCTGGGACTACAGGCACGTGTCACCACGCCCGGCTAATTTTTTCTATTTTTAGTAGAGACAGGGTCTCGCTCTTGCTCAGGCTGGTCTCAAACTCCTGAGCTCAAGTGATCCTCCCACCTCAGCCTTCCAGAGTGCTAGGATTACAGGCGTGAGCCACCGTGCCTGGCCTGATGCATTTTCTAAAGATCAATCTCTCCGTAATGTTGGCCATCAACTCAACTTGGCCTAAACGCTTAGATTTCTCTTCAAAATCTCTCCCTAATCCCAAGTAAAGAATTGTATATTTTCAGATTTTTTTATGGCCACTAGTTTTTGCATTTATAATAATTCGTTCTCAAGTTGGCTTACATTAAAACAGATTGAAATCTTTGAAATTCTATTTCAATGAGGGTAAGCTTATAAAAAAAAATGATGTTTTTTTCTCCAGGAGAGCAGAAACTCCAATGGCCAATCCTTTGTGTTTATTTGCATAAAGTTCAATTTTAATAATTAAAAATCTGACCATGACTAAAAATGTCATTATATCCCACAGCAATTGGTGGGGATCTTCACTAAAGTTTGAAAAGCGCTGCCCTAATAAACTTGTTCTCATGCTTCAGGTATCAGCTGCAGTGCCCTGTCCTCAGGGAGGCTTTTGTAACCCTACAACCTGAGTCAGGTCTTTAATTACAAACTTCAGAGAAGCTCCTTTTCTTCAAAGACTTATCATAGTTTATACTCACATGCTCACCTCCACCTGGAGGTAGCCATTATCCTGAATTTGGTATTAAGCCTATCCTTGTTTTCTTTAGACCTTCCCACACATGTAGGTTGCTCTAAGCAATATATTACTCAGTTTTCTGTTTTCAAAACTACATCAATTAAGTCATATTATATGTGCCTTTCTGTGACTAACTTTTTTGTTCTTACTTTATGTTTTAAAATTCATTCATTTATTGTGTGTAGTTGTAGTATATTCATTTTTACTTCTGTACAAAATTCCATGACACAGACAGATCACAATTTTCTAATCTACTTTAATGTCAATGGAAATTTCAAATGTGTAAATGTTTTTTCCTGTTAGGAATTATTTGGGCTATTGTGTAATGGAGTTTCTTACATGTGTCTCTTGCTTCACATGTATGAAGATTTTTTTTTTTTTTTAGTTTAAATTTAGGAGTAGAATTGCTTAGTATAAGTACGATACATACTTATTTGACTTCAGTGGGTGATGCCAAATTGTTTTCTAAAGTTCTTGTAGCAAATTACACCCCCATCAGCAATGTGTGAGTTTACACTGCTCTGTATTCTTGTCAAAGCTTGACATTTATTGTCTTATTTTTACATTTATGCCAGTCCAGTGAGTTGAAACGGTTTCTCATTGTGGTTTTAATTTGCATTTACCTGATTATTGATGAGATTGAATCTCTTTTCCTATGCTTCTGGAAATTTGGATTTCCTTTTCTGTAAACTCTTTTGCCCATTTTTTATTGAGTCACTTGTCTTTTTCTTTATTGGTTAGTGAGAATTATTTATAGATTCTGAATATTAATATTTTGTGCATTATATATGCGGTGACTATTTTCTCCCAGTCATGGTTTTTATTTTCATTTTTTATCATGTCTTTTGTTGAACAGAAATTCTTAATTTTAATGATATTTAATTTATTACCATTTTCTTTGTGGGTTGCTCTTTTTGTATCTTATATAAGAAATCCTTCCCTAACCTAAGGTCATAAAGATATTCTGAATTTTCTTCTAAAAGTTTTAAGGCTTACCTTTCATATTTAAGTGTTTGATCCATAGGAAAGTGAATTTTGGATACGGAATCCATTTTCATAAGAATTTATTTTTCTTTTGTGTAAAATAAGTCTCAAGGTAGACAATCCAGCAATTCTACTCTGCAGTATATGTTCTATTAATATAAAGACACTCTTGGACAGATGAACAAGGAGAAATGCATGAACTAGTTTACAGGAACATTATTCATAACAGCAAAACATTAAAAGTGCCCCCAAATATCCATGAATAATACAGTGGATAAATAAATTCATATATGTATCTACAATAGAATATCACACAGCACTAGAAATGAAAGATGTATAGCCACACATATCAAAATAATACGTCCTTCTAAAACACCTAATTTTGAGTAAAAAAAGCAGACTGCAGAAGAATTAATAATGTAAGATGCCATTTATATAACATTTAAAAATAGAAAAGCTTGAACGATATGTTATTTACAGATACACACGTGATTAAACTATAAAGAGAAGCAAGAGATTGGGATTACGGGGTGGGAGAGGAGCATTAAATCAGTAACGGACACACAGGGGACTTCAGAACTGTTAGTAATGTTCTATTTCTTCAGCTGGGGGGTGGGACATGTCTCCCCTTTCTTTCCAATTCCAACTACTCCATAATATTGCTCCCAGTACTGATCTCCCGAAGCCCAGATGTAATGATGTCACATTTGTGAGCTTCTCACCTTCCAACTATCCTTTAAGTATTGGGGTTCCTAGGATTCTTTCCTTGGCCTTCCTCTTATCTCATGTCTGATCTTAGTAGGTGATTTCATCCATCCCCATGACTGTCAACTTCCACTTAAGTGATGATGACTCACAAATTTGTGTCTTTCCTAAACTCCAGACCTACATATATAGCTACTGATTATACATTTCCACTTGCATGTTCTGTAGTGCCTCAGACTCAGTATGCCTAAAACTTAACTCATCACCTGCCAAACTCCTCCTCCTACTAGCTTCTCTGGTGTGCCACTTGGTTGCCCATGGCCAGTATTTAGAAATCACCTACTGCTACTCCTTTCCTATGATCCCTTCCCCAATGATAATCAATCACTCCAAATCAATGCTACCTCACTTAACATCTCTTAAAGATATACTCTGAACATTTGGCAACACATATTACAAGTCTTAAAGAATGTTCTCTGAGTTAATTGTGTCCCCCAAAATTCACATGTTGAACAGGGAGCACCCAGTGCCTCAGAATGTGGTCTTATTTGTAAACAGGGTCATTGTAGATGTAATGAGTTAGGTTAAGATAAGGCAATACTGGAGTATGGTGGGCCCCTAATCCAATATGACTGGTGTCCTTATAAAAAGGGGAAATATGGACACAGATATGCGCACAGGAAGAATGCCATGTGAAGATGGAGGCAGAGATTGGGGTGATGCCACAGAAGCCAAGGAACACCAAGATTGCCAGCAAGCCACCAGCAGCTAGAAGAGAGGCATGGAACAGTCTTCCTCGGTGCCCTTAAAAAGAACCAATCCTGAAGACACCTTGACCTTGGAACTCTAGCCTCCAGTATGGTGAGACAATAAATTTCTGTTTTTTAAGCCATCCAGTTTGTGGTACTTTGTTCAGGCAGTCTTAGAAAACTAATATGCTATGTGTGCTCTTTGATCAGAGTTTCCACACCTAGTAATTAACCCTCTGAAAATAGTTGCACGAGTGAATAAAGGAGTTCATATAAGGATATAGACAACACTAGTGTGTGTCATTTACAACAGGGAAAACGTCCTAAATATCTTACAGTGGGAGAAAAGTCTGTAAATTATGATATGACAATGAAAAGTCAAGTAGCTTTTCAAAATGATGATGTCATTTTGAGAGAGACATTCACAATATATTTAAGTTGCTTAAAGGAGACAACAAAAACTATATATATTACAAGGCCATATTTCTGCAACTTATTTTTATGTGTTATAACTGCATAGGAAAAAGTCTGAAAGTACATCAGCATATTTACAGTGGTGGAATTTCAGAAAATTTACATTTTTGTCTTTCTGCTTATTCATACTTGTTAAAGAGATGTGGTTAAAAAATTAATCTGCAAGGGTTTCTTGTTTTCTCTCTCCCCATTACTCTCTCATAAAGATTATGTAACTAGATTCACAATTCCTCTGTACCTTGGGAAGGAGGAAGAAAGAGTAGGAAGAAAAGAGAATGAAGAGGAAAAAAAGGGAAGTTAAATTGATCTATTAAAGAACTAGGATAAAAAGATTCATGAATTCAGAAAGCGAAATATCAGTGTGAACTGTGGGAGAAAGTTTTGGTGAGGTAGAGTTGTGAATGAGATACTCCAAAGCAATATAGGGTGCGAGGGAATTGGGGAAGAGAAAAGGATATAGGAAGAGTATTCCTAGGAATTATAAATGGGATCCTTTTACAGTGGTCCCCAACCTTTTTGGCACCAGGGACCGGTTTCATGGAAGACAATTTTTCCACGGATGGGGTGGAGCTCAGGCGGTGATGCGAGCGATGGGGAGCTGCTGTAAATACGGATGGAGCTTTGCTTGCTTCCTGCTGTGCAGCCCCCTGGTTCCTAAATTTCATGGAACACAATTTTGCCATGGCTAGGGGTCTAGGGGGTGGCGGAGCTCTGTAGCCTGGTCCCTGACAGGCCAGGGAGCAGTACTGGTCCATGGCCCTGGGGTTGAGGACCACAGTTTTAAAAGATTTTCAAGCAATGCAAGTTAAAGAATTCCATTTTAACATTATTTTTAGCTGTTTTAGATTGTGCTTCTGTGAATGTAACATCATAAGGAGAAAGGACCCAATGAGTCTAGGATTTGTAAAGTTTACATTATTTTTTTCTACAACAAACACATGAATTCCAGTTCACAAACTGAAATACACAAGAAATACTACTTTATATTTCAATATTTGAACTTTATTTTTATCTTTTCTTATTATTACACCCAGTGGCAGAAACTTAGCCTCAGGCAATTGGATTTTCTGCCTGAGATAATATTTAAGGGGAGGTAGGGTGGGCGGAGGCTTAGATAATGTTGAGGTGCATGTAGAACATGTCTAGGCCTCAGGTCTTAGGACAATGATGTCTTTTAAGGTAGGCATCATCCCATCTGGTCTTAAGATGTGCATGATCCCATGTGTCTGTCTACCCAGGTCCCTGTCTTTTCTAGTCTGGCGAGTCTCTTTGCTGGGCCCTTGCTGTTCTTGAAGCAAGGGAAACCCTCAGTGCGCTTCTCAACCACACTGGGCCAGGTCTTCTCTACTCCCCACACATTGGTTTATGGGGAAACTCTGAAGTCTTGTCACATCCACGGTTCAATCTGTGACTCAGGTGGGAGCGCAAAGATCCACTTAAGCCATCAGATGAGATTCTGTCATTCCCAAATCTTTCCAGGGTTTCTACCATTGCCTCCCTACCTCTCCCCAACTTCCTTCCAACACACATACTGTGGGTTTAGCCTCTTTCTCAAAGACACTTACTGATACTTAACTCTCTTGCATGATCTCTCTCTTCCCCTTGGTCCTGGGAAATCTTGCCACAACTTCATATTATCCAGATTCTTCTAAGGACTCTGAGCATTTCTTCACTGACTTTTTTTTTTTTTTTTTGGACATTTGTTCTGTCATCTGCCCTGAAATTTTCAGCTTTTCAGCATTCTATCTTTAGCTCACTGTCTTTCTCAGTTTTGCCAGGTTACCTCTTCCACTCCCAAGGATTTAACCACCACTTCTATGCTCATGACTCTCAAATCTATAGCTTCAGTCCAAAATCAATACTCAGTTGCTGTATATCTCTTCTTGATCTCCCACAAGCCAATAAAAACTCGACTTGTCTCATATTCTATATATCCTCTGAAAACCTGTTTTTTCTCTCACATTCTCTCCCTCTCTCCATTGGTGGATATAATTACAAACTGCTCAGGTTATTAAGGAAAAATGCTTAGCACTCTGAGGCTGTTCAGTAGAGGCACTCTCCGTCAGCCTAGGACGGGGGTTGAGGAGACAAGGGGGTTCTCTCACTTAGATGCTACTATAGCTGGCACCTCTGGATCTGCAGAGCTCAGGAATCTGACCAAGTCACTCCTTTGCTCCAGACCTTCAGGAAAAATGTGCAGTGCTGCACCTACAAGGTGGCCTCCTTGATGGAGAGGAGCATTTTATCACTGTTTAGAATTGTTGGCAATTTAGTCAGTTTTATTATTGTTTTCAAACACTGAACAGATTGTGCACCCACTGTTTGCCTGCACCTGGGGTGGTCTACTCCTGTTGCCTTCTTCCTTGGTATGCCACTGAAAACTTGGAGGCCTCCGGCCTCCTCTCCTTATCCCCATCTAACTTTCAGGCAAAGGTCTAAAGCCAAATAACTCCACTATTCCTCATTTCTGTGTCTTCTCTCATGCTCTTCCCTCTGCTTGGAACTCCTCCTACTCTGTACACACATTGTATCTGGTTTACCCCCACTTTATAAGATTCAGTTTAAATGTCACCTCCTCCAGGAAGCCGCCTCTGCACACCCAAGCCTGAGTCACATGCTCCTTCTTGGGCTTCCATAGTATCTTCTAAATACTGAATTTCTGCATTGGCCACATTGTACTCTAATTAATTTGTTCATGACTCTATCTCCCCTCTTTACTGTGTGCAAAGCAAGGGAGTCTTACTAATTTTCTTTCTTTTTTTATTATTTCACTGAGATTTCAGGAAACATTACATCATTCTTTTTCATATCTCCAGGATCTAGAGACATACTTGTCACGACACTGATGAGAAAGGTGTTTACATTATGTTGGAACATAAGCTTTAAATTCTACAGAACACTTATTTTTGTGGGAAAAAAAATATTTGGAACATGCCTTTAGTGTCTCCTTCTACTTCCTTTCTTTGCCCTTTAGAAATCCTCATGTGAACTTCCCACGTGTCCATTTAAGGCCCAGGTCGGTCTCCACCCATGCTACCTTGATTCTATAACATTCACAAAGTGGAAGACATTTTTGAGTTTTAAAGAATATTCTTCTCCAGATCTCTGCAGAGCTTTTGTTTTGGCAAGACAGTGACTGAGAGTCTGGTATTCAATTGTTATTTCATTCATTTAACTACCTTACAGTAAATAGTGATAGAATTCAGAACTCTGAGCTCCGGTAATGTGGAATTTTAAAAAGGCACTTGAAATCCTTGACAGCGGAAGCAAGGACATTTAAAATACATATGACAGGGAATCAAATTGTGAAATGTTCTCTCTGGAAACTTCATCAAAGAGATGTGCTCTAAAATGATTTCTATTCCGGGGAGAAAATACAATCTGCTCCTCTCTATCCCTGCCATTTACAAACCACCACCAAGTCTTACAGATACTTTTCTTCCCAGTGTCTCTCATAACCATCCCTTTCTTTTCATTTTAATTATAACAACTTTATGAATGTTCCATCATATCATACTATATTTTACACAGTGATTCTTTAAATGGTATTCTAGTCTTGAAATAGCAAAGAGCTGGAAGCACTGGTGTGCTGGTAAATGTTTCACAATCAGCTCTCTGGAGAAAGAAGCTCTGTTTGTAGCACTTGCCAATTTCCATGGTGTAAATACTCCCACCAAGGCAGATTTCAAGTTATCAACTTCATGCAACTGAATGAGGAGTTGAGGGAAGGTGGACCCTGTTGGCTCTCATTAGCCAATGCAAGCTACTATGTGTCAGCTCCAGTACATCATTGGCTGGACAATTAACTTTCCCCAAGCCTCATTTAAATCAGACTACCCTCGAAGTCAGAAATCTACACAGACCTCTACTGCCCACCAGGAAAACAGAAAAAAATCAGTCTGTCCACTTTTCTCTATTCCCATAAATACTACGTTAGGCGACGTGATTGGAGATTGTATTAGCCATTTAAATGATCTCCCTGTTTCCACTCTTGCCCCTACGGCTCTTCTTCATACAGCACCTGGAGTGATTTTTAAAAAATTCTAATTTAATTGTGTCACCTGCAGGAAAGCAAGGTGGCACCACACCAGAGACTATGCCAGTGGTGCTGCATGAAGTTTTGCAGTGCCCAGGATGTACAAACATACTAAGCACCCCAATCTCTGCTTAAAATCCTCAGGGATTTTCCATTATGCTTAGGGATTTAAATAATACTTATGTTTGCATAATATATGGTCTAACATGGCCCCCAAAGGTCTGCATGATCTGATGCCAGCTTCTTCTCCTGCCCCATCTGCACTGCCCTCTGACCCACTGGGTTCCAGCTATACCTGGCCACCTTCAATTCCTCTGCCACACCAAACTCTTTCTAGGATCCCACCTGGAACTCTCTTCTCTTTGATCTTCCCCTGGCTAATCCTGCTTTCTGAAGTCTCTGATCACAAGACCCTTTCTAGAGAGGTCTTTCTTGAACCCTTTAATCTAAGTTAAGACCCCTTGATTAGTCTCTTTCGTGGCACCATATTTTTTCCCTTCAAGGTACTATAGCAGGTACTGTCATAGTGAGTGTTTTGGTGTCAATGATGGCAGTTTTTATGACCAGAAAAAGTTACCTATGATTAGTTTGGTTTTAGATATTAATATTTCATTTAAGGTTATAAGATCAAAAATCTCTTTGTCCTTAAGCTTTTAAACTCAAAATAAAAATCAAATCATTCTATTAATGAATAAATAAGACTTTAACAGTCACCTTTAAGGGGGCCTTTGATTAATATGTGAACACACTTACAAACTTAATTTTAATTCTTTAAATATTTGTAGTTTCAATCATAAAAGAAACTTAGCCTCAGGCAATTGAATTTTCTGCCTGAGATAATATTTAAGGGGAGGTAGGGTGGGCGGAGGCTTAGATGATGTTGAGGTGCATGT
>NW_012147190.1:1027909-1046595 GCF_000956105.1 Propithecus coquereli | reverse complement strand
AAGACTTTAATGTAAGGCACCAAACCATAAGAATAATACATTAGGTTTGAATTAATCTGTTATTATATTATAATCTACTCTTTTATCTTTATTCTACTCTTTTATCTTTATAATTTACTCTTTATCTTTACTATCTTCTTAAAGATAGCCCCAAATGTTTGGTACAGTATCATTGTCTGCTTCATCTGCCCATTCTAATTCCAGAAAGATCTGGAATTGAGAATAAAGAGGGAACACAAACATTCAGACCATAGTAATGCTGCTTTTTGTGCCAGGCACATTGTTCTAAGCACTTTATATGTATATTGACCCATCTAATCACAAAATCCTATGAAGTAGGTGCTATTAAATGGGAAATTAGGCAGAGAAAAGTTGAGTAACTTGGCCAAGGTTGCACAGCTAGGAAATGGCAGAACCAGGCTTTGAACCCAGTTAGAGTAATTCCAGTCTCCAATCCCTTAGCCACCACCTCCGTTTCCTATTAACACTTAACAAAGGCAATTTGCCACACTATACTCTGACATCTATGACCCAAAGCAAACTTTCTTACTCTGTGGAACAACGTGCAGATGTCAAAGAGCACTCACAGGGAAGATTCCTGAAGTGTCCTGTTTATATAACTATTTCAGGCAAAATAATAACAATCTGTTCATTACCAAAGAGACCAATAGGGTTTAAGCTCTAGATTTAGAGATGTGGCTCTGTGAGCAAACTCCTCCCCTGTTCTGGCATTGTCAGTGTGACAGAAAGCAGGTGCACTGTGGTGGGGGACACACACAATGAACCCAGGTAAGTCTGGGTTGAATCTGAGTTCTGCTGCTGACCAGCTGCATGACTCCGGGCAAGTTACTTAATCTCTCTACACCTCAGTTCCCTTAATTCTAGTTTCTTTGACCTGGGTAGATACGCCTCCCTCCTGGGTGATAACATTTGACTCTAGGAATCAGGTTTTTACCTCCAGCTTCTTACTGCTGGGTCCCCCTGCCCTTCTGTTTAGTCCCATTTTAAAGGACCCCATACAACTGGGCTGATCCTCTTCCTCCTGTAGGACACACGTGCTACATGGGAAACACCCACACACCTCTTGCTCTGACAAACTCTAACTCATGTATCCCAAGGCAGCCCTTTGTATTCTGCAGCCACAGGCATTTTGCTTTCACTCTCTTAGGTGGGCATCAGGCACCAGCTCTAAGCAGGGAACACCTTTCGGCCTCTGTGAATGGTCTCACAGACAATCTCAGCACCACTGGACTGGAGAGAAAGGAGGTAGCGTCCACCATGACTCCTCCCTTGGTCGGCAGTACTGACAGCAGCAGCTCCCCGCAATGAACCTCTTCCCAGATGCTCTCTCTGCTTGCACTTTTGTACCATCTGATGAACTCCATCAGGCTAGAAGGTCCAAGAGTCTTAGAACTAGTTTGTCTACATTCCCTTTGTAAATTCTGCCTATGAAGGAACTTGCCCCACAGCATGCTGGCATCTCCCAGCCTTACTCTTTTCTCACTCAGCTGGCTCTGATGTGTTTTTCAATACTCAGAATGTCTCTCCCTTCCCATCACCCTATGACTCCACGAAATGGGCTAATCCTACCCACCTCACACCATTTGTATTTTTATGGTAACCTTTGCTTGCCTCTATCATAACCAACCCACACCACCTTGTAGATCTATCATAACCAATCCACACCATTTATGTTTTACGTGTCTGCCTCCACTCTGAGACACTGGAAATTGTTCGGGTCAGGGACTCTGGGGAATCTACTGTTAACATACACAAAGCCTAACATAAAATAAAATTTAAATTACCATTAGCAAGAGCATTTAAAAAATCAAGTATCTAGGGATTAATGTAACAGAATATGTGTAAGACCTCTATGTGGAAAACTAAAAATCTCAGCAAGATCTTGGGGAACTCAACAAGCTGATTCCAAAATTGATATGGAAATGTAAAGAGCCAAGATCCACTTGAAAAAAAAAATAAAACAAACCAAAGAAAACCAAGTGGAAAGATGTGCTCTACCACATATCAACTTCCTATTTAGCTTGATTCATTGAAACAGTTTTGGGTTGGCTCAAAAAGGATAGACAAACAAACCAGTGGATGGAATAGAAAGTTCAGAAACAGATCTACTGAAATATGCACATTCAATTTATGACAGAAATGGCACTGTGGAGCAGTGGGGAAATAGGTTTAAAACAAGCATTACACATAAAAAAAGCATTAAATTTAAATTAAGAATTTATGTTCATCAAAAGACACAAATTTGACTATTCAGTTTTCCCAGCACCATTTATTGAATAGGCCTTCTTTCCCCCAGTGTATATTGTTATCTGCTTTGTCAAAGATCAGTTGGATGTATGTGGATGGTTTTTTTTTTGGGTTCTCTGTTCTGTTTTATCGGTCTATGTCTCTATTTTTGTGCCAGTATCATGCTGTTTTGGTTACTATAGCCTTGTAGTATAGCCACATGCAGAAGAATGAAATAGGATATATATATCTCTCACACTCAGAAAAATTAATTCAAGATAGATAAAAGACTTTAATGTAAGGCACCAAACCATAAGAATTCTACAAGAAAATGTAGGAAAACCTCTTCTAGATATTAGCCTAGGCAAAGAATTTATGAGTAAGACCCCAATGATAATTACAGCAACAATGAAAATAAATAAATAAATGGGACTTGATTAGATTAAAAAGCTTCTGCACAGCTAAGGAAATAATCAACAGAGCAAATAGATAGCCTATTGAATGGGAGAAAATATTCTGAAGCTATACATCCAATAAAGGGCTAATAACCAGAATCTATAAAAAACTGGAGCAGGTTGGGCGCGGTGGCTCACGCCTGTAATCCTAGCACTCTGGGAGGCCCAGGCGGGTGGATCGCTCAAGGTCAGGAGTTCGAGACCAGCCTGAGGAAAAGCAAGACCCTGTCTCTACTAAAAATAGAAAGAAATTAATCAGACAACTAAAACTATATAGAAAAAATTAACCGGGCATGGTGGAGCATGCCTGTAGTCCCAGCTACTTGGAAGGCTGAGGCAGAAGGATTGCTTGAGCCCAGGAGTTTGAGGTTGCTGTGAGCTAGGCTGATGCCACAGCACTCCAGCCTGGGCAAAAGAGTGAGACTCTGTCTCGAAAAAAAAAAAAGGCCAGGCGCGATGGCTCACGCCTGTAATCCTAGCACTCTGGGAAGCCGAGGTGGGTGGATTGCTCAAGGTCAGGAGTTCGAGACCAGCCTGAGCAAGAGCGAGACCCCGTCTCTACTAAAAATAGAAAGGAATTATCTGGACAACTAAAAATATATATATATATAGAGAGAGAGAGAGAGAAAATTAGCTGGGCATGGTGGCACATGCCTGTAGTCCCAGCTACTCGGGAGGCTGAGGCAGGAGGATCGCTTGAGCCCAGGAGTCTGAGGTTGCTGTGAGCTAGGCGGCACTCTAGCCAGGGCAACAGAGCCAGATTCTGTCTCAAAAAAAAAAAAAAAAAAACTCAAGCAAATCAGCAAGAAAAAACCAAACAATCCCATTAAAAAGTGGGCAAAAGACATAAACAGAAGCTTTTCAAAAGAAGATAGACAAATGGCCAATAAGCATATGTAAAAAATGCTCAACATCACTAATCATCAGGGAAATGCAAATTAAAACTACAATGAGATATCACCTTAACCCAGTCAGAATGGCTTTCATTAAAAAGTCCAAAAACAATAGATGCTGGCATGGATGCAGAGAGAAAGGAATCCTTACATACTGTTAGTGGGGGACTGCAAGTTTGTACAATCTCTATGGAAAACAGTATGGAGATTCCTCAAAGAAATAAAACTAGACCCACCATTTTTATCCAGCAATTCTTTTTTTTTTTTTTTTTTTTTTGTCTCAAACTCCTAAGCTCAAACAATCTGCCCGCCTCGGCCTCCCAGAGTGCTAGGATTACAGGCGTGAGCCATGGCGCCCGGCCTATCCAGCAATTCTACTACTGGATATTTACCAAAGGAAAAGAAGTCATTTTATCAAAAAGACACCTGCAAATGTTTATTACAACAAAATTCACAATTGCAAAGATGTGGAATCAACCCAAGTGCCCATCAGTTCATGAGTGGATTAACAAAATGTGGTATATGTATACTATGGAATACTACTCCACCATGAGGACGGATGAATTAATGCTTTTTGCAACAATTTGGATGGACCTGCAGACCATTATCCTAAGTGAAGTATCTGAAGAATGGAAAAACAAACACCACATGTACTCACTATTAACTTGGAACTAACTGATGAGACCACATGTGCACAGAGGAAAGTAAAACTCAGTGGAAATCAACCAGTGGGGCAAGGGGGAGGAGGGGATGGGTGAAAACCTACCTAAGAGGTACAAGGAACACTATCTGAGTGATGGGCACACTTATAGCCCTACTCAAGCATTACCAAAGTGATCCATGTAACCAAAAACATTGTACCCCTGTAATATTTTAAAATTAAATATATACATATATTGTTAAGCATGCAGAAAGATTTTCCCCAGACATTCAAATTTATTTTTCTGTATTATAGATTTAATTAGAAGCAAGGTTTAATACATGAATAATTTTTTGTATCCTCTCATCTTTTCTGTTTTGGAAACAGAAGATAATTTTTATAAAGAAAGCAAACTTAGATTTTGCCCTCTCGTGTGATTTTAAAAAAAATCTTTATAAACATCTAGCAATTGAAAAAAAAGACACTAATTTGAGAATAAAAAGGGAAGCTACATAACAGAAAATTTTGCAGTGTATATAATTACAAGAGGCTTACATTGAGACTATACAAAGAATTTCAAAACAAAACAAAAGGAAAAAGATAAACAACCCAGGAGGAAATTGGGTAAAAGATTTGAGTAATTCATAAAAAAGCACATCTAAAAGGCCAATAAACATATGAAAAAGTACTCAACCTCATTACAGTTAGAGAAATGCAAGTTAAAAACCCCAGTAGAATCGTTCAAATTAAAAGCACTAATAATACCAATAATAGGCTAGGATATACAGCAATAGGAATTCACACAGATTGCTGTTGGGAGTATAAATTGTTGCCTTAGAAAAACAGTTGGGATTACCTAAGAAAGTTGAAGACATTTCTTCATGAGAAATGTGTGCATATGGCTATTAGGAAGACATGTGGGCCGGGCACAGTGGCTTACACCTGTCATCCTAGCACTCTGGGAGGTTGAGTTGGGAGGATTGCTTGAGGTCAGGAGTTCGAGACCAGCCTGAGCAAGAGCTAGACCCTGTCTCTATTAAAAATAGAAAAATTAGCCTGGCGTGGTGGTGCCCACCTGTAATCCCAGCTACTTGGGAGGCTGAGGCAGGAGGATCACTTGAGCCCAGGAGTTTGAGGTTACTGTGAACTAGGCTGATGCCACAGCACTCTAGTGACAGAGCAAGACTCCGTCTCGAAAAAAAGGAAGACGTGATAGCAGCATGATTCACAACACCTGTAGCTCCAAACTGGAATTTTGGTGTTCATGAACCTAACAGTCATAAGTAGTAGAATGATTAAATAATGTTATATTCATATGATGGAATTCTATATTGCAATGAAAATAAATGAACTGTAGCTTCACACAAGAACATAACTGAATCTCACAGTGCAAAGCAGAAAAAGCTAGTCACAAAAGAATACCTAATGTTTGATTCAATTTATATAACATTCAAGAACAGGCAGAACTAAACTACAATTTTTAGGGATTTTTAGATGACCAAACAAAGAAAAGGAAGTGACTACATTAGAAAATGATCACCTTTGGGGTTAGTGAGACAGTTGAGAATGAGAAGGGCATGTGGGGGATTTCTGGGTGTTGGCAAGCTTTGCTTTCTGGATAGTTGTTAAACGATTATATTTAATAACAGTGTATGAAGCTGCACAATTGTGTTTTTATGCACTTATCCTTATTATTATTAGTTACTTCCTTATCTTTATAGCAGCCTATTACACTCAGGAGTGAGTGACACAAATTAAAAGGATTGAATGCCTTGGGACTCTTAACTGCAAATAAGAGAAAACCCAACACAAACTGGCTGAAGTAAAAAAAGTAATCTATAGGGTAATATACTTAAAGAGTAGGGGGGTGGGCATGCTGACTTCAGATGAGGCTTAGATCAGGGCTCATACACTGTGACCAGAACCTGGTTTCTTTTTATGTCCTGGGTTCTCTTTCTTGTGTTAGCTAAATCTTCAAGTCGGCTCTTCCCTTTTGTATCCAAGATAGCTGCCAGTAGTCCCTGGGATTATAGGCTTCCTTTTTTTAAGTCTAGCAGGAAAGAGAAACTTTGTTCTCTCAATAGTTCAATCAAAAGGTTTGGTGTTTAGTCTCTCCCTGATCAGCCTAACGTGGGTCATGGGTCCTTCCCTAGACTAATCACTAAGGGAGATAGGATAAACTGGTTGATCCATGCTTGGTCAATGGCCAATAGACCACATGTTATTCAAGGTTAAAGGTGCTATTAGAAAGAGGAAAAGAAGAATAATAATAGTGGGGAGGCAACTAACAAATGTCTACAACAATCAATATCTATTGTACTAATATTTAGTTGAGTATCACCATGCACGAAAAGTAACGCATAGTTTTGCACTACTCCCTATCTCAGGCTTAATTAGAACTGAGACAGAGTGGCTGGGTAGGACAGAGGTACACCAGTTGACCTGAATTTTGAAAAGAACAACAAAAATATTTTTTTTTTCTGCTGATGTTAGAGATTTAAATAGTCATAAGAACTCAGATTGATTAAAAGAAAAGCTGGCTTATCAGATTGGATCTTGTGTTGGGAAAAAGCTATCTATAAAAGACATTTTGAGGAGAATTGAGAAAATTTGAGTATTGACTGGACAGTAGAAAATTTAGGGAACTATACTTCATTTTCTTAGATGTGCTAATGATAACTGGTAATACTGGAGAAAGAGACTATTTTTAGAAGAAGCAGGCTAGAGTATTTACAGGTGGAGTGTGTTGTTTGCATCTTACTCTCAAATAGCTTAGCAAAAGACACACACACATATAGATAACACAAATATGCAAAACATTAACAATGTTGAATCGAGATGGTATGCATATGGGTGACCATTATAATATTCTTTTAATTTTTCTGTATATTTGAAACTCTTCAAAATAAAATGTTGGGAAAATAAAAAATGTTTTCAGGAAAATCTGAAAAGTCCAAACAAACAAACAAAAAAGCTGACTTGTTTTTATGCTTTTTCTTCCTATCCAGGTATTCATTCCATACTGGGTAGAAAGAGATAAATTTATTTTGATGTTAAAACAATCCAAGTTCTATTAATTTTTCCAATTATCCACAAAAAGTATTTATCCACCACCAGCTATGTATACGCACCTCTTACTACTAGGGAGTAACAATTTCATCTCTATCTGAGTTTACTACAGAATAAAAATTGCCAACCAAATACCAAAGCCAGAAGGAGGGAAACTAATAACATGTATCAAGAGCTTACTTTGTACCAGGAATATTAGCGTACATCATTTCATTTATTTTTCATAACAACCCTGTAAAGTAGATACCATCATTATCCCTGTTTTATAGACAAAGAATGGAGGCATTTGTAAATTATGTACACTTGGCACAGGGGCCCACAGCTAACAAGTAGGGGGAATTTGAATGTAAGAGTGAATCTTTCCTCATATACTGCTAGTGAGAGTGTACAATGGAGCAGCCACATTGGAAAACAGTCTGGCAGTTACTCAAAAAGTTAAACACGAAGTTATCATACGACCCAGCAATTCTACAGCTAAATATATACCCAAGACAAATCAAAACATGACCACACAACAACTTGTACATGAATGTTCATAGCCACATTATTCATAAAAGCCAAAAAGCAGAAAAAACTCAAATGTCCACCAACTGATGAAGAAACACAACATGGTATAACCAGACAATGGAATTTTATTTGGCAAGGAAAAGAAATTAAGTACCAATACATGCTACACGTGGATAGACCTCAAAAACATTATGCCAAGTAAAATAAGCCAGACATGAAAGACTACATATTATATGATTCCATTTATATGAAATGTCCAGAACAGGAAAATCTATGAAGACAGAAAGATTGGTGGTTTCTTAGGTCTGGGAAAAGAAGGGGAGTAACTGCTAATGGATATGGGTTTTGTTGGTTTTTTTTTTTCGGGTGGAGGTTATGATGAAATGCTCTGAAATTGATTGTGGTGATGGTTATACAACTCTGTGAATATACTAAAAAGCACTGAATTGTACACCTCAAAGTGGGTGGATTAAATCGTACATGAGTTAAACTGTTATATAAGAAAAAAAGAGTGAATCTCCCTTTACTACATTATGTTTCCTAACAAAACTGTAGTTTTCCTGTAGAGTTCGCTCTCAAAATCAAACCATGGGGATAGTTAGGTTGAATGAGATTCTATATATCATTTAGACTCTTCTAATTAAGAAAGTTGATTACTGAATTGGATATTTTTGAATATTCAACTTTTTAAATTGGATAGTGAAAAGCTCAAAGTGCTCAGAAAATATCGGGAACAAAAAAAAAATGTGTGAATAAATGAATACATGAAAATTCTCCCTCATATTACCAGTGTTGGCTATCCTAGTTCTTTGGATTTTGGCCCCATCATGTGAAATCTGTTATATGCCATCTTGTCTCTGGATCTAGAAGGTAGTGCATAATAAACTGGCTATCAACTATCTGCAGATTTGCAACAAAAGACTATTTCTATGTGATTATTAGCAATAGTGGGCTCTACAAAGAATTTAGGAATTTGTCCTTTGGAATGGCTAGAACTATAACAAATATGTATTCTTTCAAACTTTGTGTTGACCTCCTCCTCAATATTGGATGCATTTAGGAAGGAAGAAAGGTAGCCTTGAGAATCCTGAATGGTCTGCCATTCTTCAGCCACAAACATTCCACTTCTTTCCTTCTAGCACCCTGGGTTAGTTCCTTTTATGACTAAGCTGTGGCATTTGGACATTTCCTTAAGTTTGTTCCAGGTACTTTTAGCTCCTTGTTTTTCCTGATTTGGTGGGTTTGAGTGCCTCTAGAAAGTACTTCCTCTAAATTGTGATTGCTCTCTTTTAGTTGAGGGCCCCCCTCCTATCCCACCCCTTGTTTTTTTTTCCTTTGCTTTTCTTTTTGTTTCATTTGATTACCTGCTTCTGGCAGTATGGAGCTTTCCCAGAACTGGACTGGCAGCAATATAAGAGCAGTAACCCTTTCATTACCAGAGTAATTTTCTTCACTTGTTGTTTTGAACTTCAGCATTTACAGGCAGCTGCTGTAAAATTAAAAGGAAAAAAAGACATGTGACTTTTTCCTGCTTTTACAAGTCCAGAGTACTTATAATGAGGGTTATAGGGCTTTAAAGCCATTCCCCCACCCTGCCTGCTTTAAAAAAGGAAAGGGGAGGGCTGAGGTAGGCCTTGCCTCCATTTAAACAAAACAAAATCCAGTAACAATACTAAAGTAATGTTTTCAAGATTCTGCAAGTTATCCAAGAAGAGTAAATAAATCCAATCCGAATTTAGCATTGTATACATTTTGGCTTCTTTGTAATCTGTTTCTGGCCTTCTGTTTTCTTGACTGAGTGGTAGCGAAGTTGTTAAAGCAGGGAGGGAACCAAGGAATAAGGCCTTGCTATCTTGGTCAGCTTCCTATTCCAGTCATTGCTCATGTGGCCTCTGTAATTTCTCACTTACCAGGCTAGATAAAGAGACTCATAAAAACTGCTTCCCTGGGAGGTGATGCGTTTAATGATTATTGTAAAGTAGTCTAAGGCACCTGGGTAAAAGGTGGTCGTAGAAAGTTATGAACACAATTCCCAAAAAATTTTAAAACTTGATTTCTACAGAGCTATCTAACGGAAGGTATGTTATCTGAATTTGGTTGACTGATGCTTCTAGGGATTGCATTTCTAAATGTAGAGCTTGCTTTTACAATTTTAGCAAAATACAAAGATGTTTAGAATTGGGGGTTAGCCATTTAAAGTGCAGAGGCTACAGACTTGAATTTCCAGGGAGGGCCCCCAACACAGGTATCAAGATTACAATACATTAAAAATTTCTCTTGTATATGCAGAAGTTGAGGCTTCACAATTTCAGCATGACCCAGTATAGTTGCAACATTTTATCCATTACTGGCTGTGCATCTTTCAGCCATTTTAAACATTAAAGGCCAGACCAGTTTCTAGTAGCAACTGGCTCTCCAGGAGCTATCCAAAGTGAAAGCAAGGTAACAGTGTAGGACTTTTGGTGGTGGTGGTGGAGGGTAGATAAAGGTGGGGGTTGTGGAAGGTCCTAGTGAGGCAGAGTGGTAGAAAAATGGGGAATGAGAAGTCCTGCCAAAGCCCAGAAGACCAGCGACATCCTTGATTTGTTCTGTATACACACAACATAATTCAGGCTACAAATTGTGGGGAACAGCCTCTGCCCTAAAAGGCGTTGACATTTAAATTAAGGTAGGATTGTGCATCGGTGGTAGAGACTGGACAGAACAAAAGGGTTTCCTCAATGTTAATGAGGGGAAGAGTACACTAATTGGTTCTGAACCTTAGACCAAGACAAGACAAACACAGAAACACCATTTAATTCTATACTGCAGTAAAATTCTTTGAACCAAACCAAGGGGTCATTATTTTTAAAGAAAAGATACTCAGTGAACAGTTCCAATGAATTCATTCATCCACTCACTTATTCCAGAGGTTTATTGAGTGCTGGGCACTGTTGAGCCATCACCGACGTGGTCCCTGACACCATGGAGTTGACAGTCTAGTCCAGTCAGGAGTTAAAAAAAAATTCTCGCATCATTGCTACTGTGATTGCACCGGGACAGGATCAGCACTTCACATTCTCCCACGTGGTCCCTGCAGGTGAGTGTGGGTGTGAGCGCGTGGGGCTTGTCGTGTTTGGGGAGTGTGAGAGAGCACGTGTGTCAGAATGGCGCGTGTCACAGTGCGCGTACAGGTGTCGCCGTGGTACGCGTCTCCATAGCCCCCGCGGCCCGGGTGTGCGGGCCGGGAGAGGCTAGTAGTGTCTACCGCCCACGTACCGGAGGCGGCGCGGGAACCACCCCGCCCGCGCGATTGTGAGTGAGCGCGGGAGCGCGCGAGGGGGCGGGGGAGGGGCGCGCCGCGCTGGCGGGGCCGCGCGCAGGCGCACAGCGCTGGAGACGGGCAGCGGCCGCCGCAGAGCGCCGGGGGCGGGAGGAGCGAGCGCAGGAGGCTATGGCTGCCGCTGCCGCTGGCTGCTGAGGGGCTCGGCCCGCGAGCGCCTGCCGCCGCGGACGATGGTGACCGCACGGGTCGGGTCGCTGCCGCCGCCGCTGCCTCCGCCTCCGCCTCCCAAGACGCAGCAACCAAGGCCCGGCGCAGAAAAGCCGCCGCTGTGAGCCGCGCCGTCCCGGCCCCCGCCGCCGCCGCCCGAGGAGAACCGGAGGGCGGGCGAGAGAGCCGGGGAGTTGCGGAGCCCGCTGGTCCGCAGCGCCACCCTGCAGGTAGGGAGGCCGCAGCCTGAGGTGACCAAGCCCCCCGGCCGGCCCCTTCCCATCCCCTCTCCCGGAGTCCGCTTCCCACACCCTTCCTCCCCTCCCCCATCCGGTCTCCGGCTCCTTCCTCTTCTTCCCCTTCGCCCCTTCCCCTGCTTCACCTCCCTCTTCTCTCTAGCCTAGGCGGAGTCCACATCCCTCCCATCTTCCAGCCCCTCCCGCGGTCCTCCGGGCCCCGACCGGCCCCCTCCAACTTGCCCTCCCCTGTCGGGGCCCCGCGCAGAGCCCCCTCCTGCAGCTCAGCGGCCTCGGCCGCCTCCCCGCCCTTCCATCCCTCTTCTCCAGGGCCTGGAAATATCCCTCACATTCCTAAGATGCTCTTAACTCCGGGCTCCCCCTTCGCCTCCCCAGCACCCTAAGGCCTTTTTAAAGACCCTTCCAGAGCTGCCCCAGTCCAGCTCCTTTTTTTCAGTTTCCATTTCCAACTTTGCCTTTTTATCTTCTTTGTCCACTTTGCTTCCAAGCTTCCTTCCCTCTTTCCCTTCGCCTTCTTTGGTCTACGCAGCCCCAAGCTCACTCCTCACTTTCTTGCGATGTAAGGTTGTTTGGGGGTGCGGAAAGGCCTGCCAAGCCGTTCTTCGAGTGGGGACCCATGGCTCTGCATCCTGTCTGTCAGTTCCTTTTTACAGCAAGAGGGCTCCTCATCTCTTTTTGTCCCATGGTTTTCTCTCTCACTTGCCATCCCCTCTGTCCTTCTCCTCCAGTTCTGCTTTCCCCACCCAAGGGCCCCGAGACCATGCCCTTCCTTCTGGAATGAGTCCCCTGTTTGGGGGTGCGGAATTTCGCCCGCGTCTTTCTTTGCGAGCCTCTTGATGCGTGGCGGGGCAGAGCCAGCACCCTTGGCGAGACAGGGAGGGGAGCTCCCGGGCCTGCTTCCTGGCATAGTTTTTGCTGAACGTAATCTTCTAACCCCGAGATGGTTGCGGCTGGGTTGCTACTGCTGCTGCGCTGCCTGCTTGCCGCGAGCTGGATTGGGGTTACTATAGTTCAAACGCATGTGAGATCAGCAGGCGTGGTGGGAGGAGGTGCGGGGAGAGAGGAAGGGGCCTATGCAGTGAGCAGGCATCAAAGATTAATGGATGGCTTTGCATCGCAGTCTGCAGTAAACAGGAAACTAGTCTGAAAGGAAAGGAGAGGACTGTGTGTCTTTATTTTCTAAAATACGGAGTGTGCAGTTCTGCTGAATCTTGAATCATGCCCAAAAGGATGAGCTGTCGGTGCGGCAGTCGTGACCCAGGCTGAGCGCCTGATGGTAGAGGTGGCAGTTTTTATTTCTTCTGTCTGTCCTTAAGTTGAAAGATGGCCCATTCGGAGTGGACTGTATATCTTTGCCTTTTAGGAGATGATGTGAAACCACAGAATTGCTAGTAGTTTATGTGAAAATCAGCTACATACAAAGTTAGCTAGCAACGAGTGGGAGTGGGGAGGACCAGTTATATTTAAAACATGTGCCAATGCTTATGTAAGAAGTGCGTTCTCTTTCCTGGTGTCTCAGTTCTGGGCTGAGTTTAGTTCTGATTCTAGGCTCTAGCTTTGCTCCCTTACATTTTCAGGGGTTACCATCCTAACAAATGGACAGCAGAAAATGTGTTTCTTAAGATCAGTTTTAGTTCATGGTCGAATTTGGTTTTTTAACCGGTTGGGACAAAGAAAGGAGATAGGTGTTTGTTTTTCTTCTTGTGGTGGTGGGGAAGGTGTAGAAACTTTCAGTCCTAAATTATCTAAGTATTTTACTGAATAATTTTAAATTAGTTCATGTGTCATTCTTATTTTTGCTTTGCCTTTTTGAAAAAGAGTTTAGAAGGTGTGAGTACTATTCTTTTTTTTTGGATAAAAAAATCACATTTTCCGTTTCTATTTCTTATTTGACATAGTTCTTCAGCAGAGAGCAGCTTGTGACTTTAAAAACTTACATTTTTTCATATTGTTCAGGATGATTTGATTTCTTCATATTCAGAACCAAAATGCTGTGTTTTCAGAAAAGTGTAGAATGAGGCCCCCTGTGTTTCCTTACCCACAAATCTGAATTGTAAACTGTACAACATTATACATGTATAAGATGTTACTGTTTTTGTAAGTACTGATTGTTGCTTCCAAGCCTGGGAAAGTCATTTAATGAAATCATTGAGGTCTTGTTTTTGATCAGCGTTTGTTGAACCTTTCTTATGGTATTTGGAAAGAAACATCTACTTTTTTCTTTTTAACTGTTTTACTGTGTAAAGTATCTTTAAGTTTGAGTCACATTTGACATTACCTGCAGGGACATCATGTTGGAATATTACTTTCCTAGTTCTTTTCACAGTTAAAGGAGGAAATTTTAAGATCTTGCATGGAAGGTAAACCAGTACAGGAAGTTTATGTATTTGGCTTTGAGTGTGTCCAACCTGTAAATTTTCTTTGTTTTCAGCTCTCCTTCTTGTTTTCTAGGATTATTTGATATTATTTTGGTTTTAAGAGAATTTTGAGCTCTCTCCTACTATAGAATATGCTCATTAGTCCTATCTGACAATATATCTGGAAAAAGACAAATACGGTTTGAACCAAAATACTACAGAGGTATTCTCTACCTCAGGAGAGCAGGCTCCATTTCTACTTCATGTTAGTGTACTATAATGACTTAGCTGGTGTGAGTGATTTCAGGTATCTGCAAACAAGATGAGTATTTAAAAATTTTGTTTAGATGTTGGTTTAGTGTGTGATGTTACAGTGTAGTGTACAGTACTTATTTGTGATGGTCACCACCTAGCATATGTACTTTCACTTTAGAAAGATTCAAAGTTAAAAAAGAATTCTTTTTCCTCTTTGATTTTCCATTTGTTAAATTTGTTTTCTACATGCCCTTATGCGTGGCCAGCTTGCTAAGGACTTGCTAAAATATCACTCACAAACAGAAATAAATGAAACATTTAGTAAGCAATAGATTCATTGATAAATGGGCACACTTAATTCTATCCAAGGTACTTCTTAAAAACATTTGAGTCATGAGTTAACTATGCAGTAAGAATTTGAGAATCTCTCTTCTTGGATATTCTTCTATATTGACAGCTTTAGGTTCCAGGATTTTCTCTTCATAGAAACAGTTCTATTTTCTACTTCTTGTTATATTTGTCAGGTAGGAGTGGTGGGTAGAAATTAAGAGGGAACATGTACTGTTCTGCTAATGGCTTTCTTTTGTAATAGAGATTATCCTCTGAAAGGATTAGGGAGTTTTTTCCCCCTAGCAGGTCTTGCTATTTAATGCAGGATTAATTATTGTTTAGATTTTTTTCTTTACCACTTTAAGAGCTACAATAAATGATGAAAGTGGGTTTATTTTAAAATAAAAAAACATTAAAAACAGGGGGATTCCAGATCAGATGAAATAAATATAGATATAAGTATTAACTCAGTAATAGCCTCCTCCCCTTTTGTTACTTACAAAAACAGAGATAGTGATTTATATTGGATTCTAGAATATGGAAAAAATAGTTACTTTTCCATTATAGTATATAACCTGGCAGCGATACTATCATCTCAGTATACATGGTGATTTTCACATGTGGCTGGTGGTTTGTGAGAAAAATCTGCAAGGACCGTCCGGAAAGTATCCAGCCACATAATATGAAAAATTATGAAAGTTATGGCTGGATACTTTCTGGACAGCTCCCCTACTTTGTAATAAATTCCCAAGAGGGCATTGAGTTATCAGTTTGACCACCAGAGTAAGTAGTTATTTCCTGTATATTCTTGAAGTCATCTAGATGGCTTACACTAATTACACTTTTCATTAACAATTTATTTTTTAAACTCTCCCCCTCTCCCCAGTAAAATAATACATACATATAGTTTACAAAACTTGACAAACAGGAAATGAAGAAGGGAATAAAAATCACCCCTAGCCCCATTGTTGAAAAGATGTTACTGTGAATATTTGGTATATTTTTTCCTAGGATTTTTTTGTTTTTTTAAATAATATCGTGAACATTGAGAAATCTAGTTTAGGTTCCTGAATGGTATAGTTTGCAATAAATGTTAAAGATTAGAGATTTTATTTTTCAGTGCTTTTCCCCCCTTAGGCCACAGCTGTTTGGTTTCGATTTTCAAAATAGTGTTTTTTTCTTATGTAGGAAAATTATGAAAATGGTCTTGTTCATTTAAAGTAATCGAATGAAAGTACTTATCTATAAAAATGTTCATTTTATATTATTAGTAGGATATATCTATAAAACAACATTTGGGTTATGAGAATGATTGATAAATGATCATTGAAAAACTTTTATTAATGATGTGCCAAGTTGAGCTGCCCTTAACTTTTAACTATCTGAGCTAGGAAGCCTTGAAAATTGGAGGATAAGATGGAAATACTGACAAATATTTAACCATAGTATAGCAATCTGTCACTGTAATTTTCTTCAGAAATAAATGTTTTCATTTGTCCTGCAATGTCTGAAATTACTGCCAAAGCTGGAAATGTGTTTAGCTTTCTCAGCAAAATTCTTAAAAGGATATTGTCAGAGCCAACAGTCCGGAATTATCTTTATTCTTTAAATTATCCTTTACTCACTTTTATTTGCTCTGTTCTCTCATAATTCCTTGGATTAATTTGCAGCTCTACCATATGAAGCAATGTTGCATTGAACTGTCCTTTTAAATAGTAGATTGTCCTGATAACTGCCTTTCATTCCCTTTATTTATTTGTTTTTGTTCTCTTGCTTAATGGCCATGTATGCAAGCACAGGGCCTGCAGACTCAATGGCTGGCTTCTTCCTTGTGTCTACTTGTCTATGCATCAAGGGAAGAATTTGCTGAGCTTTATTTTCCCACTTTGAAGGCAGATTATGGGAATTTTAGACTAAGTTGAAAGATTCAAGGAAATAATATTGCAAATAATGTTTCTTCTTCCTGTATCTATATCATGAGTTCTCTGGATTGTAAATATGGTAATTAAATTTTAATTGTAAGTGAATAAGGAAAAGGATAGACTGAGATACTGCAAACTAAACATACACTTGCCAAATTTTTATTGAATTGCTTAGGTTTTTTCATAGAGGAAATATTCGAGATTTGCCCTCTTTAAAGAGCTACATAAATTTCAAGGAATTTTATAGGAGTGAATTTTTCTTTTCAAGTTAATTGGGCAAAAGTACTGTATTCTTTCTTACAGGGTATTTTGTTTCTGAGTGCCTAGATTTGGAGTTAGTGGTTTTTTAAAAAATAACTTTTGAGGCCTAAACATTTAATTAGTCTCATAAGATTGGGCAGACCTGGAAGGGTCAGTGTGAAAGCACAATAAAAAACTTATTTCATGAACACCTAAAAACAGTAGATATGGCTAAGGACTTTTTTCTAACATAGTTTTTGTATAGTGTGTGACAATTCATTAGATTAATAAAAGGATATCTAAAAGCTGTTTGTGTTGACTTATTTTTATATATTGTGTCTTCTGAATTTTAGGTCTACTTGAAAAAAAAAACATGGCTGCAAAAGAGAAACTGGAGGCAGTGTTAAATGTGGCCCTGAGGGTGCCAAGCATCATGCTGTTGGATGTCCTGTACAGATGGGATGTCAGCTCCTTTTTCCAGCAGATCCAAAGAAGTAGCCTCAGTAACAACCCTCTTTTCCAGTATAAGTATTTGGCTCTTAATATGCATTATGTAGGTAAGTGTCTGCATTACATTTGCTAACCTTAGAGTGAGCATTCTGATTTATGTCTTTGTATATTTTTGAATTTGGGTAAAATGTGGTTTGATTGCCTTAAGGTGACAGTGATACAGTCATTGATGAATGTTTATGTATCTCGTTTATAGTTTTGTGTTACCATTGCATATAAATTATTAGTATTAGAGGAAAGCAGACTGTGTTGGATTTGTTTTACTGGATAAAATTGGAAGGCAGAAGAAAACATTTTAGATTTTGATATGATGGAATGTATATAATGAAAGATATTTTTCAAGACATTTGGCCCCTTCTAATTTATCCTTATTTTGGGGTCTGGTAGTAATTCAGAAAGTAGACTTTTTTAAATGCAATATTCTTTATTGTTCCCTGAGACAAACTAAAACAATACCAGTGGAAGATAAAGCATTCATTTCAGTTAAAAAAAATGTGGGAAATGGTACTACAATATTTTTTTTCCTTAAAAGAAATAATCCTAGAACTATAATTGATATACTTTGGGGTTAGTGGTAAAAATAATGATGAGAGAGTAAAGAAATTAAAGTCAAGAAATTCAGGCATGAAACAGATAAAATTTATGTGGAATAAAAGTCATGATCCTTAGTTTTTAGTTTATATGTAATGAGTGTAAAATGTATTTTTATTAACATTGTTATTGCAGAACTCCAGACATAGTTTGAATGATGTAGTGTAGTAGCTTTATTTATATTTGTATTAGCCTATCAGAAAGTATATCTTTTATGAAATCATGAGGCGTTTTCCTGTCTCTCTGAGATTTATTTTTATCTATAGAAGAACTTTCTGGGTTCCAAAACTTAATCCTGAGAACTCTTAACAGTTCTAAGAGAGTACCTGGTAAGCAATTATGGGAAGAAGTATGGTACAGTAGTAGAAAAGACAGTACACTAGAAGCAAAACATCTGGATTCAATAGACTTATCTCTTACAAATGGTACTACCTTGGGAAAGTATGTGAAATGAGAAGATTCCTTTATGTTGCAAAACACTATAATTCTTAGCCCTTTATTAAAGGCTTTGTATGTTAGGCGATTTATGGAAAGTAATTCCAGTCAGTTATAGAAGAACAATTGAGTACTTGGCTTAGATTTTTTAGCTTAATCAGCAAAGTAATTCACACTGTGGTTTAAAAATGTGCTTATCATACATTATTTCTGAATAGATTGAAATATTTATTATAAAAACAGCTGCCTAATAACCTAAAACATTAATTTTAAAAATTGAATGTGTTCTAGTGCAGTCGAAGTTCATACTCTGTGGTTTGTAACTGGGAACTCAACTGAGCCTTCTTAAGTACACTTACTAGGTGCCATAGTAGAGTAAGCTCACTGATTACATGAATAGATATTTTCAGCTTGAACAGTTTTTTGGTTGGAATAACCTCTGTCACGATATTATGTAGTGTTTGTGTAATGCTTCAGTTTACGGAATTTCACCCTTAAATACATTT
>NW_012147190.1:1021628-1023299 GCF_000956105.1 Propithecus coquereli | reverse complement strand
ATGATTTTATATCTAGAAAAACCTAGACTCCACCAAAAAACTCTTAGATTTGATAAGTGAATTCATTAAAGTTTCAGAATACAAAATCAACATATAAAAATGAATGACATTTCTATATATTAATAACGATCTAGCTGAGAACAAAATCAAGAAAGCAATCCATTTACAGTAGCTGCAAAAAACCCCGCAAAATACCTAGGAATATGTTTAACCAAGGAGGTGAAAGATCTCTACGAGGAAAACTGCAAAACACTGATGAAAGAAATTGTAGATGACACAAACAAATGGGAAAACATCCTTTACTCATGAATCGGAAGAATTAACATCATTAAAATCACTATACTACCCAAAGCAATGTACAGATTCAGTGCAATCCCTATCAAAATACCAACGTCATTTTTCACAGAATTAGAAAACACAATTCTAAAATTCATATGGAACTAAACAAGAGCCCGAATAGCCAAAGCAACCCTAAACAAAAAGAACAAAGTTGAAGGCATCGCATTACCTGCTTTCAAATTATACTACAAGCCTGTACTAACCAAACAGCATGGTACTGGCATAAAAATAGACACACAGACTAATGGAACTGAATAGAGAACTCAGAAATAAAGCCACATATCTGTAGCCAACCAATCGTTGACCAAGTTGACAAGAATATACACCAGGTAAAGGATACCCTTTTCGATAAATAGTGCTGGGAGTATCGCATTGCTGTATGCAGAATAATTAAATTGGACTCCTATCTCTCATATACAAAAATCAACTCAAGATGGATTAAAGACTGAAATTTAAGACCTGAAACTATAAAAATACTAGAAGAAAACCTGGGAAAACTCTTCTGGACATTGATCTAGGCAAAGAATTTATGACTAAGACCTCAAAAGTATAGGCATTTTTGCACAAAAATAGAGAAATGGGATTTAATTAAACTAAAAAGCTTTTGATAGCAAAAGAAACAGTCAACAAAGTAAACAACTTGCAGAATGAGAGAAAATATTTGCAAGCTGTGCATCTGAGAGGGGATTAATATCCACAGTTTACAAGGAGCTCAAACAAAACCCCTCAAATAATCCCATTAAAAAGTAGGCAAGAGAAATGAATAGACATTTTTGAAAAGAAGAAATATAGGCATATGAAAAAATGCTCAACATCACTACCATCAGAGAAATGCGAATGAAAACCACAATGAGATATTGTCAGATACTGGTATGAATGACTATTATTAAAAAGTCAAAAAACACAGTTGTTGGTGAGGATGCAGAAAAAAAGGAATGCTTATACGCTGTTGGTGGGAATATAAATTACTACAACCTCTATGGAAAATAGTGTAGAGATTTCTCAAAGAACCAAAAGTAGAACTACCATTCAATCCAGCAATCCCACTAGTAGGTATCTACCCAAAGGAAAGTAAATCATCATATCAAAAAGATACCTGCACTTGTATGTTTATCGTAGAATTATTCATAATAGAAAAGATATGGAATCAACCTAATTGTCCATCAGTGAATGATTAGATAAAGAAAATGTCATATATATTAATATACACAGCGGAATACTATTCAGCCATAAAAAGAATGGAATCCTTTCATTTACAGCAACATGGATGGAACTGGAGGCCTTTATCTCAAGTGAAACAAGTCAGACACAGACAAATATCACATGTTCTTC
>NW_012147190.1:1016120-1020494 GCF_000956105.1 Propithecus coquereli | reverse complement strand
TTTCGAACTCCTGAGCTGAAACAATCCGCCCGCCTCAGCCTCCGAAAGTGCTAGGATTACAGGCGTGAGCCACTGCGCCCGGCCTGAATTCTCTTTCTTTAAGTCCCAAACACAACACCTCTGTTTCCTTAGCTTTAAACGTAATGACTCAGCATGAGAGGGGCATTAGGGAATAAAAAGGGGTATCTATCTGTGCCTTAATAAAGACTCATTAATTAAGTGGAAGATGGTTATAGAAGGATATAAGACTAGATCCAAATTGTACAAGAATATCAGGTGCTGAGGAGTTCAGAACTTTTAAAGGTTTTAGAGCAGGAGAATTGTCAAGATAAAGTGATGGTGTTGGGATTTGCCCTGGTAATGAAGTATGGGGTGTACGAGTACAGAAAGGGACTGAAAGGATAGCAGGTAGTATACTGTTACATTACAGCATGGATTAGGATGGGATATAGGGACTGGAAAGGAAGGGAAACATATGAGAGAAACTTTTTGAGGAAGGCTCTGCAGGAGTTGGTGATAAGAGAGGAAAGATGACTTAGGTTTTGGGTGAGAGTGCATGGGATTTAGGAGAGTCAAAGAGATTGAGCTTCCTTGTTGAGGGAGGAGGAGGGGAGCTCAGTTTGTACTTGTTGAATATGAGAACATTTACATGGGATATATCTCAGGCATCATGAGACATGGGACATCTACTTAGAATAAGAAATGATGTATTTTTGCATACGTAGTAGGTTCTCCGTAACTATTTGTTGGTAACATATCTGGAAGGGATATCGATATTTGAAGCTACAAAATATTTTCTTTGTGTCAGATACTTTATGTAGAGAAAAGCAGTTGTTTAGGGACAAATTTCTAATGTTCCTTGGAAAGGGTGTAAAGAAATGGAGGAAGAAGTTGGTAAGGAAATCCATGTAACAGAGCCAAAGAACAACAGCCTTCTGAGGGTAGTTGCCTTGATGCTTGGACCAAGGATAAACAGAATATTTTAGATTTGACAAGTAGGCAATTGTTGACTTCCAGGTTTCTTTAGAGTGGAAGGATAAAGGGGGTTTGTAGATTGTAGAGGGTAAAGGCAAATAGATGGTTAGAAGATAGAGGCATTGGGTACAGATAGTTTGAAACATTTATCAGTGAAATGAGAAAAATAGGTAATAGGAAAAGGAAAAATCACTATGAAGAGTAGTTGTTTCTTTTTTTGAAGATGGGGAAGAGCCTTGTACATTCTTTGAAACAAAGATGAGGACTCATGTCAGGGGAATGACTGAAGATGTAGAAGTTAGAGGGTCTTCAGGAGTTGGAGAAGTAAGATCTTGAATTACAGGGAAGGGGCAGACTTAGGGAGAGACATTGAGACCCCCAGTTCTTCCTCTGGGACTAGGAAAGATGAGAGAATTGGTATAAAACAAATAGGTAGACATCAAGGAAAGGTAGATGATGAAAAAAGTCATGTTGTACCTTTGTGTGATATATTTGATTATAAGGCAGAAAAATCTACAAAAGAAGTAAAAAATGCAGTAATACATATTTCAACGGAAAAATCTGTAGTGGTGGTATTGTGCTAACCTTGGTAGCATAATCAAAAACCTGAGAAGTGGTTGAAACCTGATTGGAAAATAATTTTATTTCAAGCTCTTTCTATTAGTGTAATTAATTGGGAGACTAAATTAGAGTCAGTCATATTTTATTTATATCTCTCTCTTAATTTGTGCTGCAGGTTATATCTTAAGTGTTGTGCTACTAACCTTGCCCAGGCAGCATCTGGTTCAGCTTTATCTATATTTTTTGACTGCTCTGCTCCTCTATGCTGGACATCAGATCTCTAGGTAAGACTGTGACTCCATTTTTGAAATGTGTATCTGAACTTAACGTTTTCCTTTGCCAGTAAAATACTTTTCATGAACACTATTAAGTAAAAGCTAATGGTTTGGTAAATATCTAAAACAGGTTTTTTTCATATTCATTTTCTAAATAAATATTATCACATAGAACTAAAAGCTGGATTTATCCTCAAATTTTATTTCTGCTCTGTAAAACAAGCTTAATATTAAACAGGCCTTAAGTTTATGTTTACAAAGAGCTTTTCTATATTGTTCGAGAAAATAATTTCCAAAGACAAGCTATAAGAACATTTTAACAATTACAGACTTCGTTATATACTTTCATCATTTTAAGAATTCATCTTATGTATGAAAATAAGCATAAGATGCAACCATGTATTAATAAAATCGATAATTGATATAAATTATTTGGTGAGGTTAATTGTACAGCTCAGAACGTCTGTTTCTTTAGCAGTATTGTCTACCTATGTGTGCTAGACCTAAGTTTTAAGACACTGGTCTGCCAGTGAATATGAGCTTCCTACTTTGGAACAGGATGTTGTAAAACACAGGTGAACCAGAAGTGACACTGTAAGAGGGTAAAATAAATTTTGGAGGCATAATTTTTTTTGAAAGTTAAATTTTATAATTTTTGATTGAAAGGTATTTACCATAGTAAAATGTACTCCCAATTCTAAGAGGAATGGCAGTTACCTTGCATAAAGAAAAAGCCATAATCAGAGGTCTGAAACACAGTTTTTGGTGTAGGCTAGAAATTTAATCTTAGAAATAGCATTTTTACATTATTGGAATTGAATTGTTGAGTTTTAGAAAACTTTAATTTTTTTCTGATTATAAAATTCTAATGCTCACCATAGACAATTTTTGGGAAATACAAGAAATTTAAAGGCAGTAACAATCACCTGATATTATACCACCCAGAGACAGACTTGTTAACATTCTGGAATTTTCTTCCTGGTTTTTAATATCTTCCAGTTCTTATCACTTCAATGGATATGAAAGAACGAGAATAACTGTAATAACTAAACAGTCACTGGCTTTTGGCCCCTCTTGTTTGAGTAGGACCACCATTTTCATTAATATTTTGTCTGATTATTTCTCAAAGTCTCCATGGTGTTTGCCAGAAACTCAGTCTTCTCGTATTTGTCTCCTCTATTCATACCTGGTTGATTTTGTCTGCTCAAAATGGTACCTGGAGGATGATGTCTTACTTTTTAACTTTGCCTCTATCCTTGCCTGGGGTATGTCTTCTGATGTCAAAGTTGCATAATCTGAAGCTGCCAAAGTAATGCCGCATTTCTTATAATCCCCACAATATTCAAATCAAGTGGTGTTCCACACAAAAGTGGAGATAGTGACATTCCTCATTTTGTGTCACACAAATATGTCCCTGTGTCTTAGACTCCTTCATGACAACAACCTAAGCCTTTTCCTAAGCATCTCTCTATATAGAGCGAAATTAGGAGTTCAAGGGCTAATACTGACACAGACAGTGTGATATCCTTCTTATCCTAGTACCACCAACCCCAAACCCTTACACAGTCTCTTCCTGTGGCCTTAGCCAGACACCTCTGAATCTCAGTTTAGGCTCAGGTGGAGACACTTCCCCATCTTTCTTTACTCATTTTAAACAAAATCATATCGGTAGAGTAATGCAGTCATTCTGGAGTCACTCTTCTAGTGTGTAAATGAGTGCCTGGGCACTTAAGAACCACTCCGATATTTTTTGGTTAGATGGATGGATGGTTGGATAGGTTCAAATTCCATGTTCCATGTTTACTACTATATAACCTTGGGTGTCACTTACCAGAAAGGTAAGTCTTAGTTTCCTCACCTGTAAAGGGGCTGATGTAAGATTCAATAGGATAAGGCATGTAAAGCTCTTAGCACAATTTCTGACATATAGTAAGCACTTAGTGAATTTTAACTCGCATTCTTATGTCTTACTTTTATCACAGCAGTCTTTTGTGAGCATTTTCTTGTGTCATTAATCCTTAAAAAATGATTTTTTAAATAGAGTATTTTATGGTATAGTCATATAATGGTAGCTTTTTAGATTTTATAGAATTTTGATGATCAGTCAGGAAAATCTCAAAGTTTAAGATGAACTACTAAAATTGTTGCTTTTATTACAGTTATAATTCTGGGTGAAAAAACATGAACCTACCCTTTCTTTCATGGTTTTTCTATTTCCATGTACATTAGTGGTGGAGTAATGGCTGAAACCATGTAGCTCTATCTTTATGTACAGTACAATCATGCCTTGGTATCATGGGAGATTGGTTCTAGGACATAGAGATACCAAAATCCACGGATGCTCAAGTACTTATATAAGATGGCATCGTATTTTCATATAGCCTATCCACACCCAGCCATATACGTTAAGTCATCTCTAGATTACTTATAGGACCTAACACAGCGTAAATGCTACATAAGTAGTTGTTATACTCTATTCTTTAGGGAATAATGACAAGAGAAAAAAGCCTGTATATATTCAGTACAAATGCAATTGTGTTTTGAACGTTTTCTTTTTTTGATT
>NW_012147190.1:1011333-1015845 GCF_000956105.1 Propithecus coquereli | reverse complement strand
ACCCATGGATAAAGAACCCACCTACACGGAGGGCCAACTGTATTACCAATCTAGACATTGGAGAGGTCAACATTCTGTTATGTAAGGAAAAAGGGGACCCAGACAGTTTCAGAGGTAAAGAAAAGGCTTTTTTCCTACCATTCTTCTTGTGGCAATTTCAACTTTTTACTTTTAGTTTACAGGAATGCTTTTTCTAATGCTTAAAGTTTATTTTCATTATAGAAAATTAAAACTTATTTTAAACAGTGAAAAGAATTTTAATAAAATTTTATGTTGTGCAAAACCACTTTCTAGTCTTATTTCACTTTGATCTTTATTATGATCCTTTGAGATTTACAGATGGAAAAACTGAAGTGGCTAAACAGCTAGGAAGGGACAGTCTCAGACTTTAACTTGAATCTGGGTTTTCAGATCCTAATTCAGTTCTCTTAGGGAGGCAGCATGAGTAATTGAAAGAAAATGAGTTTTAGAATCAGACTGCGTATGAAATTGTTTCATTACTTAGTAAATATGTTACCTCAACAAGTTACTCCTTTGAAACTATAGACAATGCCTATCTTATGGAGTTTGTTTTGATATTAAATGAATGAATTTCAAGATACGGAATATTTTAGTATTTTTTCTCTTAGTATAATTTACACTATATGGTACTAGCTCATGAAAGGTTAGCAAAGATGTGCTATTCTTGAATTATTAATAAAATGTCACAGTTAATAAATATTAAAGTTTGAACATGCCGCATTTATAAGATACTGAGGTTGAAGTTTTTAGTTTCAAAAAAATAATCATTCAGATTTCATGTGGAGCTTCATAACCAATTATCTTTTTTTAATAAAAACTTTATTGAGATAGTCACACACCAGTTTAAAGTATACGGCTCAGTGGTTTTTAGTATATTCACAGAATTTTTTGAACTATCACCACAGTTGATTTTAGAAGATTTTCAGAGCCCCCAAAAGAAACTCCATACCCATTAGCAGTCACTCCCATTTCCCACCACTTTCCCTCCACACCTGCCCACCCCCAGCCCTAGGCAACTGTCAGTCTATTTTCCGTCTCTTTCATTTGGCCTCTTATGGATATTTCACATGCATTGAATTTCATTTAGCATGTTTTCAAGGTTCATCATTGTTGTAGCACGTATTAGTACTTTATTCCTTTTTCTTTCCAAATCACATTCCAGTGTATGGATTTACCACATATTGTTTATACATCTGTTTATCCACTGACAAACATTTGGATTGTTTCTACTTTTGGCTATTATGAATAATGTTATGACCATTCATGTACAGGTTTTTGTGTGGACAATAAGTTTTTATTTTTCTTCAGCAAATACCTTGGAGTGGAATTGCTAGATCGTACAGTCTCTATATTTAACATTTTGAGAAACTGCCAGACTGGTCTTTAAAGTGGTTTGCACTGTTTTACCTTTCTACCAGCTGTATATGAGGGTTCTAATTTCTCCACATCCTTTGTCAGCATTTATCGGTATCTGTCTTTTTTAGTACAGCCATCATAGTGAGTATGAGAAGGTATTTCATTGTGCTTTTGTTGCATTTCCCTGATGAACATCTTTTTATGTGTTCATTGACCATTTGTAAATCATCTTTGGAAAAATGTTTATTCAGATCCTTTGCCCATTGTTTGATTAGGTTATATGTCTTTTTTATTGAGTTGTAAGAGTTCTTTATATATTCTAGATACAAGTCCCTTATTAGATATATGATTTGCAAATATTTTCTCCCATTCACTGCAATCTAGTTATATCGAGGCATAGTATAGTATGCTCCTAAGAAGAAGAATCAATATTTGGATAATTTTAATGATTAAAATTGGTACTTCAGAAACTGGCTATAGAGAAAGACATTTGCACATACTAATTTTCTAAGTTGAAAATTTCATAAACTTTTGGAAAGCTGAGTTTCTATTTTCCCTTAATACATGTGTTTACATAATGAAGCTGATTGTCCTTAAATGAATTAAAACTTGTTTAGAGTATGTCTGTAGAATGGATAGAGCTTGCAGTTCAGAAGAATTAAACAGAAAATCCATGAGCTCAGTGTAGTATAAATATTTAATATTCTCATTTAACTCATTAGAATTTGATAAATGTCATGCTCTTTAATTCTTAAAATTACTGAAATCTGCCTTTTATTTTGAGTGATATAAGGAATGTATTACCACTTCTCATTTAAAATTGAGACTATCCAGAACTAAGAGGGGAAAAAAAGAAAAAACTGTACACTGACATGACCATTCCTGTGAGAGTGTGGTCATTCCAGTGAGGGTGTGGTCATATCCACAAGTTGTACGTTTTTCTCTAACATTTTTAAATTCCAGTATTCTTAAATTCCCTGTGTTATTGTTACATTTATGAACCAATGTATCAATTTTGTATGTCTGTGACTTGAATTAAGAGCCCAATAGAACTAGGTTTCAAAAGATGAAAATCATACTGTTTTCATCCTGGCTCTTGGGTGTTAACATGGTTTCAAATGTAAAATATTCCCAAGAGTTATTACGTGCAAAATACAGATAACTAGCTTTCCATTTTATCTCATAATTGTATAATTCAGGGGACTATTAGCATTTTGGGCTGGGTATTCTTTGTTGTGCATTATAGGGTGTTGACAACACCCTGCTTCTACCCAGTAGATACCAGTAGTATCTCTCCACAGTTACGACGACCAAAGAGTGTCCCTAGACATTGCCATATATAGACTCCAGTGAAAAAACCGTCCTCAATTGAGAACGACTACTGTAGATAAAGAAATTTTTTAAATGAATATCCATTTATATTATAAATTTAATTTTGACAGGAATAAAATTCACCAGTTTCATTGTTTGACATGTTTTCTTCTTACGAACATTATCAAATCTACACATTAAATATCTAGGAGGCCAGAAAGAAGCTAAAGAGAAAAGCAGAGTTTTGAGACAATTTAAATAAAACCTAGGTAAATGAACTATTGCTGGCACAGTGCTGAGGGTATAGTAGGGTGTGTGTGTGTGTGTGTGTGTGTGTGTGTGTGTGTGTGTGTGTTTGTGTACATACTCGAATATAGGTATTTGAACACCTTAGTGCCTGGGATCTCTTATATTGAGTGGTGTGTTTTGTTTGCTCATATTGCAAAAGATAACATGGAGGGCTCACCACTCTGTTTTGTGTGAAAGTAGATTAGGTTTCTTTGGAATTAACATTGTTTGAAAGCTTCAAGCAAGTGGCCAGAATGTATAAATTGTTCGTAGGTTGTCCAGTGACTAAGTCAGATTGCATAAGAGACTGTTAAAAATAAAGATTTTTAATTAGTTGGTAAAGTAGTAAGCTCCTAGGTTGTGGTGGTGTTATTTATTCATTTTTCATAACTTGCATACTTCTCTTTATAAGCAAAAATGTTTCTAATTGTAAGCTATCCTTGAGGCCCTTTTCATGTATCTTGCACATTTTCTTATGCCCCGAGTTCCAGTCAAAAGAGAAGAGGCTACCATACAGGACTAGAGAAGTAGATTTCCAAAGGATTTAGTTTATTAGTGCTTGGGGTTGATTGTCAGCATTGCATAAATGAAAAAAGAGGTTTAAGAAGGAAAAGATTTCATTCAGCTAGAAGTAGATTGGAAGGAACTCTTGCTTCTAAAGAACTTAATAAATTTTACCATTTAAATCTTCTAAATTGAAAAATTGTAATGTTCCTCTTCTGATTGTCTTAAAATAGTTTTAATATGTTGTTAAAAATTAGAATTTCGTGGCTCTTGCCTTGAACTAATTTTTGCCCTAAAATGACTCATGGAATTTTGGATAATTCCTTCTCTGGATTTTTCTTATTTAGGCTGTCTTGTTTTTTTATGTTGTGAATGACTCTCTGTTGGGACTGAGTAACCAAGAGTTCTCATTGCTAGCATGAGATGCTCCAAAGTTGTACATAAGTTAGCTACAGAGATCTTTGTTAACGTTGATTCTTATTTCAGTTCTTCTCTACAATTTGGCATGGAATGCCCAGATTCTCATTTCAGAAGAGACAGCTCTATAGTGGCTATGTGGCATACTAGGTAGTTTAGCCCTCACCAAAACCACTGCCTTGGCTCTGGAAAGCTAAGCTCACCTGGCCCAATGAGGGAGTCTGCAGGCTTTCTTTGGTTGTCTTTACGAGGTGGGGCTTCTTGGTAAGTCAGCCAAACAGGGAGGATTCTGTAGGACTGTTTTGAGAAAGACGAATTGAGCAAAGGGAAAAAGGTTCTCAGAGGCCTAGGGAAGATGTTAATTTTGAGGGTAGGATGATTGGTACAAAGACTCAGGTTGGATAGGAACGGGTGGGGTGCAGTCTCAGGATAGAGCTATTCCTGGGATCCTAGAGGAGGACAAAATAAGACAGCTAGTGGGAGGAGATTGCTTAACATAAGGGCATTGTTACTGTGGCTCAATATTGATTATTTATTCTTTTGGAATGCAGATCTCCCTTAGTGTCCTATAATCACAGCAAATCACAAAGTAATGAATATAGAGAGAGTAAAAAA
>NW_012147190.1:993702-1010108 GCF_000956105.1 Propithecus coquereli | reverse complement strand
CATGTAACATTTGTGTGCCTTTCTACATTCAGACAAGGTTACTCAACCACTGCACAATGGACATGTTGTGTACTGGATCATATTTGTGCTGGAGGGCTATCCTGTGCATTGTAAAATGTTTAATAGCATCCTTGACCTCTACCCACTAGATACCAGCAGCACTCTACCCTCGCCTCCCCTCCCCAGTTGTGACAACCAAAAATGTTTCCCGACATTGTAAAATGTTCCTTCAGGGGCAAAATTGCCCTCGGTTGACAACCATTGCATTAGGATTATTCTTCTTGAGAATCTGGCCTTCTCTTTCAGTAGAAAGAGACTATTAATACAGTATATGTTAGAAGTAATCACCATAGCTAGTTAGCGATAAAGGAGGATTGCTAGATCACCTATGGACCTTAGTTAGTCGTTGATTTTTATAATCATCCCCAAACTGTTCTAATTTTTAAAAAAACTTTAGTTTCAAATTTTGATTTTTTTTGGCAGTACCCTTTTGGGTGATTATGTAAGGGTCATTCCTTGTTTGGCTATGCTATGCTGTGCTATGCTATGCTATGCTATGCTAAAGGAATTCAACTTGATTGCCTAATGGGAAGTAATTTCATGGAAAAAGTAAATACAGCCATATGAATTTGTTTGGAAATACTTGAAATATTCAAATTATTTTAAAATACAAAGAATATAAAGCATTCAATAGTTGAAGAAGAGAGGGAAGAATTTTTTTTTACACAAATGTCCCTTGTTGATGCCAAAAGATCTTAAGACAGCTATCTTCCAGTGCTTCCCCTTAACTTACTAATAAATAAATTCTCCCTTTTTGTGCTTCCCACCTATGTTTTCTCAGAGTATAAAGGCTCTTTGATTACTCCTTAAAGCTTACTACTTCTCAATAATCACATTAAATTTAAAAAAGATTATTTTATTTGATCTAAAATTTGTTTGAAAATAAATATGTAGCCTACTTAAATATTAAAATTCTTATCATAGATTCCCTATAAAGTTGAAAATGACAATTTTTAGGGATTGTCCTGCTCTGACCCAATTTTATAATTAGTTTGTGGTTTTACCTGAATGAAATATCATTGGAGATAAAACTTTAGGGGAAATAAAATGAGATTGGGGTGTTGGTAGTGGAAGAGCCAAAAGGGGGCATATTTAGTGTGATATCACTGGTATATCATCAGTTAAGTAGGAGGGTTGAGAGATGGCATCTTAACTGGCTATTTCCTGGGCATAAAATATTCAATAAGGCCACGGGAAGAAAGAAAATTCTGTAAAGTAGAGTATTGGCAGCCTTCTCTGCATAATAAAATGCAGTTTCAATTAATTTCGTCTGTTTCTTGTGCATGGAAGAACTAGACAAAGGCCATCCCTATATAATTCTTTATTCCTAAATTTTTTCTTATATGTGGAAAGGGGTATCATTAACATAATATGCTTTTATAGGGATACTATTATCTAGTAGCTTCTCTCCCCCGTATGTGCTTGAAATGTATCTAATTCATTCTTATTAATTTTCTTACATAGGGACTATGTTAGGAGTGAACTGGAGTTTGCCTATGAAGGACCGATGTATTTAGAACCTCTCTCTATGAATCGGTTTACCACAGCCTTAATAGGTAAGTATTATAAAAGAATTAAAAGTGTAGGTAGGAGGCTGGCCTCACGCCTGTAATGCTAGAACTCCGGAAGGCTGAGGTGGGAGGATCACTTGAGCTCAGGAGTTTGAGACCAGCCTGAGCAAGAGCGAGACCCTGTCTCTACTAAAAATAGAAAAAATTAGCTGGGCGTGGTGACCAGTGCCTGTAGTCCCAGCTACTCAGGAGACTGAGGCAGAAGGATTGCTTGAGCCCAGGAGTTTGAAGTTGCAGTGAGTATGATGATGCCACTGCACTCTAGCCAGGGTGACAGAGCAAGACTCCGTGTCAAAAAAAAAGTGTGGGTAGGAACCAACCAGTGTTACTATCTTATAAAATTGGTGCATACTCACTTAAAAAAAATTGGAAAACTCAAAAGTGATTCATGATGACTTTCCACATGTAGCCATTGTTTAATGTTATTTTTCTTAATCTTTTTTCCCATGCGTAGGTGTTTATTTTGTGTATTTATAATTGTATTGTACATAGTTCATAGTTGCTTGTTTTTTTAAGGGTATTTTAAGTATTTGGGAAGATTAATTTTTGAATAGCTGATTATTACTTTGAAAGATTAAAATGAAATATGTAGTATCTTAAATTTACTTACGGTTGTTGAAAGCCATCTCCCTATTGTCAAAAATAAATTGCCAGAAACATCAAGAACTTGAGATATGACTGAAATATTCAGGTAGCAGAACGTTAAAAATAGAAGCGTGCTAAGGCCTAAAAACAATATAGATACAGTCCAAAGTGAGGTGTACCCTATCACACCAAAGTTGCAAAAAAGGAAGTGAGAGAAAACCTGTTTGGTGACTCTTAAACTCACCCATGTAGAAGGTATTAAAAGGTTGAATACTGGAGATCGAAGGAGGAATTCTTCAGAGAGAGCTCTTTTTTCTGAAATACCTCCCCATCCCTGCATCCAAAGGATTCAGTGGTGGACCATTCGGAGAGTTACATGTCTTCTGTGGTATTGCGGAGGATACTGTAAACTGGCATCTGATTCAGGCCTGCAAAATCTAAAGTTGCACTGTCTAAAACGAGTCACATGTGGCTATTGAGCATTTGAAGTGTGGCTAGTCCAAATTAAGGTATGCGATGCATGTAAAGCACACACTCAATTTCTAGTACAAAAAAGGGTACAAAATGTCTTGTTAACTTTTATTATAGATTGAATGTCTATATGATAATATTTGGGATATATTAGGATATATATACTGTATTATTAATTAATTTCACCTGTTTCTTTTTACTTTTTGAAATGAGGCTGCTAGAAAATTTAAAATTACATTTGTGGCTCATATCACAATTCTGATCTGATATAAAGGGCTAGCAATGGGCTGGCTGCCCATTGAGGTTTTTTGACTGTGGGGTGAAAATGCCTTGTAGGGTTTTCCTGTATCTTCTGATTTGTAGAGGCAAAGGATGTGAGTTTCCTGTGAACTAGAAAAGGGCTCCAACAGTCTGTGTGGGATTTTCTTAGGTCCTCTTCAAGAAGGCCCTTTAGAGGGATGAGATGACCCCAACAGGGATTGACCTAACAGTTTCCCAGAAGCTGAGGAAAGAACCAAAAACAACTAGAAGAGGGTGCATACCAAGTACCGAGGGGGGGTCCTGCAGGTGAGAGATCCACAGTGACAGGAACAATCTCAGAAGAACCTGTAAAAATGCCAAGGAGAAAAGAGATCAGTTTTATTAATAAATACCTCTAATTCAGGAAGCACCAACACCACCTTATTATAAGAGTATAGTCAAGTAGAAACTTGCCTTCTTCCCTCCCTCTCCTACTTCCCTACCTGCTCCAATCCTGGATGACTCAGGGAGAGAGGGAGATGGTGCTAGGTCAAAAAAGAGCAAGAAGCCAACCACAGCCTCTCCACCCCCTCTCCACCCCCTCTCCCAATTGCAAGTTTTCTGTCCGTAGTTCCACAAGGGGCCTGAGCTAGAGTCAGGGAGAATTCTCAACTTTAAATCAGTTTCAAAAGTTTTGGTTATTATTAGTTGGAGACTATAACCTAACCTAGATTAGTCAAGTTATGGGACTTGCCTTAGATTTCATCTAGGGGCAGGAAAACAACTAATCTCCACAGAGTAGATTTTAAAAGGCAGCAGGAGATAAAAATAATATTGCTTTATGACTCTGTCCTGTGAGTTGGTATATTTAATAATGATAGCATTCAATTATGAAAGTATTTGCTAGGTTAGAAAGCTTATAAAATTTTATTTTGTGATGGTGTGCACTTAGTATAAATATGAAACATATTTCCTTAAACTATTCTTACCAGTGGATATGGTCCTCTGTTTACTCAACTAAGATCCAATTAATTGGAAATAAAATCCATACACTATTTTTATTTATTTATTTTTTGGAGACAGAGTCTCGCTCTGTTGCCTGGGCTAGAGTGCCATGGCATCAGCCTAGCTCATAGCAACCTCAAACTCCTGGGTTTAAGCAATCCCTTTGCCTCAGCCTCCCGAGTAGCTGGGACTACAGGCATGTGCCACCATGCCTGGCTAATTTTTTCAATATATTTTAGTTGTCCAGCTAATCTCTTTCTATTTTTAGCAGAGGTCTTGCTCTTGCTCAGGCTGGTCTCGAACTCCTGACCTCCAGCGATCCTCCCACCTCGGCCTCCCAGAGTGCTAGGATTACAGGCGTGAGCCACCGCACCTGGCCTCCATACACTATTAATAGCATGTTTTCTTCCAACTTTGATTTAAAGTAACTTCCTACTCCTTTTCTTCATTTCAATAAGAAACTTGTTCTGAAAAACTAAGTAATTTGAACGTACCATGATTTCTTAGGGTTGCAAACTTCTTGGAGATATTTCTAATAGAAGAATCCTGAAATCCAAAGAGTAGTGATTTTAATTTATTCAGAATTAACAGTTGAAATAGTCAAATCAAAAAGTAAACAACTTATTCTTTTGGAGCTACAGGGAAGATTCCACTAATAGTATGACTCCTTCCTGCTTTCACCTAAGCAGGATGAATTAAAGAGAATGTATCATATGAGTCGTATTCTTCTAGGAAAGAGAATAAATGGAGCCTGTAACCCCAGAGCTGAGCACTGCATGTGCTGGCATAGACTTAGGGGAATTTTCAGAACTTAGAGGAAGTTTGCATCACGCTGAGAGAGGACATTTAAATATCATAGCTGTGAGCACAGTGAAAGTAAGATATGCCAGAATGAATACTCCTAATCTTTCCTAGTATTAAATATTAAAGCATTTCTTCTAAACACTTTGTTTCAGAGTTTTAACTGTCTAATATTTAACTTTTTAATCAAAGAAATACACGTATTTTTAAAAGTTAAGAAATACGACAGTTTTATGTTGAAGATCTCTCCCCTGTACTACCCTTCCCCACTCTCAAGTGTCATTCCTCAGAGGTCTCTTCTTTCAACTCATGATCATTTTTTCCCTGCACTTTTCTCTTTTGTCCCTTTCTGAAAATTTGGTTAATAGGATATGGATCTTCTGCATTGAGCTTCTAAATTTCTTACTATTGTATTTTCCTTCTATTCTGTGCTCACTCTCTCTCTTTTTTTTTTTTTGCAGTCTTTTTGCTTTCCTTTCTGAGATTTCCCAACTTTATTTTCTAGCCCTTTTGTTGCATTTTTATTTTTGTTCCATATTTTTCTCATGTGCAAGACCTTATTTGTTTTCATTGAATGCATTTTTTAATAATATAATGGCAGTCTAATTTCTTAGGTATATCATCTTTTTGAAACTGTTGTGATTTTTTGAAGCTTTCTTTTTCTCGTATTCTCTCCATTTCTCCTGAGATTTTTTTCTATTTGGTTGTTTTAGTCTTTGGCTTTCATGAGAGAGTAGAATTTTTCAAGCCTGGATTAGAATCACCTAGATATATTTTAAAAAACCAAATTATAAATATCAATACATAGGTTCCATGTGAAATTGATTAAGCCCTAAATTTTACTCAAGTATCTGTGGGGGAGGGTCCTAGACTGATCAGTTACATTAAAGGGATTTATTTAGTTGTTGATTGGAATCTCTTTGGGGCTTACCAACTGGTGTGACTGATCAAGTGGGACTGGCTGTTTGTGGGAGGGACCCCAAAGTGTCAGTCATTGTAGATATTTTTACTTGGACTGGTCAGTTTCCCCCATGAGCAGTCCTTCTGTCCCCTGTAGAAGGAGGGCAGTGGCAGTGGCTAGAACTGAGTGATGATGAACTTGGCAGCAGTGTTTACAGATCTGGAGGCATCTCATATTTCAGGGTGCAGCCTTTTGTTTTAAACTCCTGTTTTCATTTGGGCACTTCACCTCTCTCATGGGTTATGTATAGTATCCAGCAGCCTCAGTTTCAACATCTTCCGAGAACAAACTTCAGTCTTCCCTCCCGGGTTGGGGAAAGAGTAGTGGCCTGGCTAACACCACAGGCAGTTGCCTCATATCTGTGTTTTCTGTCTTCCAAAAAGTTGTTGACATATCTCATTTGGTGGTCTATTCTCTTGTTTTCTTTATTATTACGAGGTTTTCTTTTTTATGTCTTTATGAAAACATTCTTCACATTATTTGAATATCATTTCTCTAAAGGCTAAAATTAATGCTTTGTGGGAGAAAAATACCTTCATAGTAGATTGTTATAAATGTTTAGTCCTGTGTGAAAATGGTTGCCATTTTTGAATTCTTCTAACAATTACAGATTGAGTATCCCTTATCTGAAATGCTTGGGACCAGAAATGTTTTGGATTTAAGATTTTTTTGGATTTTGGAATATTTGCATTATATTACTGGTTCAGCCTCCCTAATCTGAAAATCAAAAATCCTCCAATGAGCATTTCCATAGAACATCATGTCCCATTTTGAAACATTTTGGATTTTAGATTTTCAGATTAGCGATACTCAGCCTGTATATGAATAGAACACAAACAGAAATCCCAAAGTTTTATTTTGCTTTTCATTGATAAGAAGGAAGAGAATTCAACTAAATAATTCTTAAATTAGTCTGGAAAATAACGTGTTTAAGAATATCCAAGAAATTCTGAAAAGAGAAATGAGAAGAGACTTGTCTAATCAAGTGGAACAGGGTGGTACTATTATCAGAATAGACCACTGGAAAAAAAAATAGCAAATTCCCACATAGAACTAAATATGTAAAAGATTTTGGGCTGGGTGTGGTGTCTCACACCTGTAGTCCTAGCACTTTGGGAGGCCAAGGCTGGAGGATTGCTTGAGCTCAGGAGTTTGAGACCAGTCTGAGCTAGAGTGAGACCTCATCTCTACAAAAAAATAGAAAAATTAGCCAGGTGTGGTGGTGTGTGCCTGTAGTCCCAACTACTTGGGAGGCTGAGGCAGGAGCATCGCTTGAGCCCAGAAGTTTGAGGCTGCAGTGAGCTATGATGATGCTACTGCACTCTACCCTGGCAACAGCGTAAGACATGTATCAAAAACTAAAAAAAAAAAAAAGAAAATTTTGGCGTGTACTGCAGTGACATTTCAAAGTAATGAGAAAAGAGTGGATGATTCCCATAACTAGTTTTGAGACAACTGATTAAATATCTGGAAAGAAGCAAACTTTGATCTTTATTTTCTATCCTCCAAATGTATTAATTTTGAAATTAAAAATTAATAAAAAATTATAGGTGAGTACTTGTATAATTTTGAGTAAGGGGAGCCATGTAATCAACCATGCCACCATGATTGAAAGCAAAGTAAATACCTTAAGGAAAAGATTCATCAGTTTGACTATTTTCAATAAAAACTTCTATAGGTGAATAGGTTATTAAAAATGTTAAGACAAATGATATATTGCAAAAAATATCATTTGACAGAGGATTAATATCTTGATCAAACAACAGGATACATATTCCAATAGAAAAATGGGCAAATAATGTGAACCAACATTTCACCAAATAATTACAAGTGTTTTTATATACTTATTGGTAATGTTCAATCTTATAACAAAATGCAAATTTAAAAAACTTAGAAAATATTCCTTGTTCTTACCTTCTCTAAATTATAGTCACTATTGTCAAGTCAGTAGGAAAATGGGCACTCTGTATACTAGGTAAATTGTTTCTGGAGGGCAGTCTGACAGCATGTGTCAGAGCCTTAACAAATGTTTATTCTGATTCAGTAATTTCACTGTCAGGAATTTAGCCTAAGAAAGTACTAGGAAAATATTTACTTAAAGTAGTTTACATAAAGATGTCATACATGGATAAGCTTATTCATACAAAGCATTTTAAAATTATGAAATATTGGGAAAAGGCAAATGCTAATATTATGTTACATTCAGTGTAATACACCATACAGCTATTAAAAATAACCACGTATATCTATTTATTAGTGGGGGAGATATATACAATATATTAAATGAAAAGCTGATTATAAAATATGTACATTATGTTTGTGTTTTTTTTTGAGACAGAGTCTGGCTCTGTCGCCTGGGCTAGAGTGCAGTGGCATCATCACAGCTCACTGCAACCTCAGATTCATGGGCTCAGGTGATCCTCCTGCCTAAGCCTCCTGAGTAGCTGGCACTACAGGCAAGCCATGATGCCTGACTAATTTTTCTATTTTTAGTAGAGATGGGGTCTCCCTTTTGCTCAGGCTGATCTTGAACTCCTGAACTCAAGCAATCTTCCCGCCTTGGCCTCCCAGAGTGCTAGGATTACAGGCGTGAGCCAACTATGATCTTTATATAAAACATTTATATACAATTACATGCATTGAATAAATCTGGAAAGGTAACAATATGAATAGTTAACTTTCGCTGAATATTTACTGGGTTTCAGATACAGTGCTAAAGCTTTATATGCAAAATATATCATTGAATGGATCCAAGATGTTCATAGTGCTACCCTTGGATGGTTGGATTATAAGAGACTGAGGGTTTTCTTCCCCTTTTTATTACCTTCATTATTTTTATTCTTTAATTTCTTATCTTTTTTATGAACCTAACATTATGAACATACTGTTTTCCTTTTTGGTTTCTCTGTATTCCAAACTTTTCTATAATGATCATGTATGATCCTTGTGAGAAGAATTTGTTTAAACTTTTTCAGTTTTAACTTTCATGATTGAGTTATTTGAGAAGTGTGATCCTCTTAAAATAACTAAAGATCAAAAAATCTCAGAGCAAATCTTGCTGTAGTATAATCTTGGACAAGTAACGGTATCTCTTGGATTTTATGCTTTCACCTATAGACTAGAACTGTTAAATTTTGAGTACCTTTGGAAAAGTAGCTATATATAAACAGTAGCTACTGAATTATTATAATAATTGAAGTAGACATTGTTTAAAGCATTCTCCGTGTTACACATGCTGTCAGGAATGTGATGAAGACCAGTGGAGATTTAATGCTGCTTTTTTCAAATCAGCCCTAGGGAATTAGTATTTAAAATTCACAGAACATGTGAATCTGTAATTATGGTCAGATGAAGTTAAAATTTGATTTATCTAAGAGAGCTTCAAAGTTAGACTTCTTCAAAAGCTGTGTCATCCTTATCAACAGCATTTTTTGTTTTTATTCTGTGGATACCAAATACTCAAAATTAAATGCATTCTATTCCCCATTTTAGGTCAGTTGGTGGTGTGTACTTTATGCTCCTGTGTCATGAAAACGAAGCAGATTTGGCTCTTTTCAGCCCACATGCTTCCTCTGCTAGCACGACTCTGCCTTGTTCCTCTGGAGACTATTGTTATCATCAACAAATTTGCTATGATTTTTACTGGATTGGAAGTTCTGTATTTTCTTGGGTCTAATCTTTTAGTACCTTATAACCTTGCTAAGTCTGCATACAGAGAATTGGTTCAGGTAAGACTGACAACCACACACAAGTAGATAAAATTCTACATAAATATTAAGTATATTAAAGATCTGGTGCATTTTTATTTCACGGTGTTACCATCACAGTATGGTAACATTCTTTTTTATAGTTTCAAAACAGCAACTATTTTCAACCCAGGTAGGACCATCTGAGATTCTTTATTATGAAATTCTATTGAGAGGGTACTAAAGTGAGGTGATTCTCTGGAAGCAGACTTTCTGGGTTCAGAACCCTGATGCTGCTGTTAACTAGCTGTGTAACCTTGGGATAATTACTTCACTTAAAATGGAGCTAATAATAACAGTTGTCCTTTCCTTATAGGGTTGCTGTGAGTTCAGTGCCAGACAGACAATGTTCAGTATGTGTTAGCTATTGTAATGAAGACAAAGAATTGAATACCGAGAATTCAAATCCTGTTTTTTCTCTTGATTATAGTGCCACTGTGACTACAGTTTCTTCTCTTTGTTTACCTAATTTATTTAAACAGAAAAGTTAAATAGTCTGGGTTATGATATGATAGATTTTGTTTAGATACAGCACTAGAACTGACTTTGCCAACATAACATGCCTTTTGGAATAGTTGTTCTCCCACTCTTTTCAGCCTTTGCTCTTAGATTACTCCCAGACACAAACAATAGACATTTGGGATATAAATGTTTCTATTTGATTTACTCAGTAAGTTTCAGTATATAAAATAGATCTTAAACCTGACATTGGTATAAAAAGATAGTGTTAAAGTGATCATTTTCTTCCACCTCCTGACTGCATTTATGACCTTAAGGTACAAGAAGCTCTCAGATTGACCACACTGATAACTAAGGGAGGTGTTCTCTTGTGGCCCCAGGAGGAGATCTTTGAAAATAATTTTCCTAAACTCTTGGCCTTAGCCTAATTCTACCTTCTTTCTTCGTCTTACACAATGGTTAACTTGGGTGAATTACCCAGAAGTAGATCTTCCAAGAAGAGGCAGCTACTTCCACACTCTAGGTGAAGAGCTGCTTCATGGGGGAGAGGGTTGTAGTTGTATTCAGGGTAAGAATGACAAATTTGAGATACATATTTTTTATTCAAATTCAGTCATGTGGCACTATCCTATTATAGTTTGTAATAAACAAATTTTCAGTAAGTACTTACTGAATATTAAATATTTATTTAATAACCATAAAGACAAAGCCTCCACTTTTCAGTGTCATGTTTACTATCTTGGTTGCCATAAGATTCGTAATCACTAGGTGTAGTAGTTGAAAATAAATGATAGGTTATGGAATTTGTGACTTGGAAAGAATTGGATAAGCAAGAAATGGAAACTGTCAGGTTTTTTTAGTGGTTCTGTTTCTTGAATGGAAAGAAACTGACCTTAATGGTCAGTTTGCCTCTAATAATAATTTTGCAGCTAGTTGGGCAATTTCCTTTTTCTTTTAATATTTTCTGACTGGGAAGAATAGAAGTTAATAAACTAGGTTGTAGAAAAAGAATTTGCTTTACTAATGAAAAAATTTTTAAATTTAAAGATCTTTATGGCTTATTAAAACATTCTGGTATCACACTGAGAGAGTCCAGCAAGACCAGCAGACGGCTAGGTTAGGATTTTGTAGGCTGCCTGGCAGAACTCTGCTGTGTCACCAGGGCCTGGTCCCTGGCTTAGTAACTCTAGAAACTTGGTTACAGCTATGCTCTTAGATTGAACCAGAGTCTGGGAATTGATTTTTGTTAATCAAGCTCGTAAGAGATTGTTTTATAAACTGGAAGACTAATTTATTGAGTTATAGATTAGTAAGCTTTTTTTTTTTTTTAATGCATACCCTTTTCCTGGTGTCAGTGCACTTGGCAAACCAAATAAATTGAGAAATGTTGCTTGATAAATACACAGTAGGAGCAGGGGGAATTGATTTGTCTAGGGGAAAAGATTTGCTAAGTATCTTTGCTCTGCAGTAGAGTAAACTTCTTCAGTGATTAAATACTCTGTCTTCCGTTGAACTGTTTCAACTGTTTCTCATCTATGACATTCCTGAATAAACCGTGAAAAATTTTTACATTTTTCTTTTTCCTAGCTCCTCAAGCAATATTGTATCATTCATGCTAGTCCTGGTTATTTTGATTAAACATGAATTTTTACCAAGTCTCTTTAAACTACCTTTGAGGTAGTTTTATTGTAAATAAGACCTTCTTTTGACCTTATCCCTGAACTGCTGGGCAATTTACTGTTGCCATCAGATGAGTGTGTATTAAGTGTTGTTAATAGTGCAAAATCAGTAAATTTTAAAAAGCATGCTATTTACAAACTGTATAGAGCTAACTTTAAAGGAATTTAGCTGAAACAATCTTTCAGTAAAAGAAAAGCTATTTTTTACGCCACTTCAGATTAAACTCTTAAATGTTTTAACTGTTTATCGATGGTGGTGCAAGATGTTTTCCTATCTTATTTTCTTATTCAGGTAGTGGAGGTGTATGGCCTTCTAGCCTTGGGAATGTCCCTGTGGAATCAACTGGTAGTCCCTGTTCTTTTCATGGTTTTCTGGCTCGTCTTATTCGCTCTTCAGATTTACTCCTATTTCAGTACTCGAGATCAGCCTGCATCACGGGAGAGGCTTCTTTTCCTTTTTCTGACAAGGTAATTAATTAACAAGAGCCTGTGATACTATGTATAACCTTAGGAAGAGAAAACGATCCAGGAATAGTAAGTTTTGCAAATTACTTTTATCTATTATATTACATGACTTCGTATTTAATTAAGATAGGATTTTCATTCAGTGGTTACCTAGGTCTGGTCATGCAGGGAGGTGCTAATATAATAATAATGGTGGTATATTTGGCAGCACTATGGAGCAAAGTGCAACAAATGATTGTGTGAAGGTACATAGCAAATTATAAAAGTATTTTTTCAATTTCAAGTTAAATTATTAGGTCAGTAAGAGAAAAATGTGTTATAAAAATAACATTTATTGAGTATTTCTTATGTGCCACACTACCTAAACACTTTTCCCTCACATTAAATCTTTTACAGCAACCCAAAGAAGTGCCTTTATTATTACCATTTTATTTATTTATTTATTTTTTTCTTTCTTTTTTTTTCCCCCATCTCATATTACCATTTTATAGTGAGGAAACTGTACCAAGAGTAACTTGCCCCATGCGACACTGCTAAAAGAAGCAAAACTGGCATTCAAACCCCATCTGAGTTAAAAACCTGTGACTTATCTGTACACTTTCACTATGTCCTTTTTTTCTTAATGTTTTGCTTCAGTGTTGAGATAGAGTCAAAAATTGGTGAAATGGGTAAATTATAGTACTGCCTAACCCGAAAGAATTTTAAGAATTGGTTTTTAATATTTAGGTTTTTTGTTTTTAAGTCTTATGTTATTCAAGTCCTTTTCCCACTTCAGTGTCTTTATTGTGAGCTTGTGCTAAATCCCTATTTGTCATTTTCTACAATCTGAGTTTGAATCTCACTCCCTCAGAATCTAGCACACGGGTATACATTTTGGGACCCTGACTCATTGTTACTTTAAAAGGCAAGAACAAAAATCTGTCCTTCTGAAAAGTCAATGTAGACAGATAACAGTTTTGAGTTCTAGTTAATGGAGCCATTGTTTCTCAGCCATCCAGTATTATAGAAGACTGTGTACTAAGTGGTGTAGGGAATGAGAAATTTAAGACAAATTAACTGTCCTTAAGGAGTATGTTATTAAGATTGAAAACATTAGCACAAATCTAAATATCAATAAAAATGTAATAGGGCAATACCTCTTTTAACAAATAAGTAGGATCAATTTACTGGTATTGAGTCAGATTTTGTACTTTCTGAAAATAAATAACAATTATAAATAGCTTCTATCAACAGCTAGTTAGTTGATCAAAGTCAAACACATTTTAATGATCAATTTAGTATTAACACTTTGCCATGTGAGTTGTATTTAACTCAGCCTAGTTTTGAGCCTGGGGCCTTGTGAAGCAAAACCCTGCAGTTGGTTTGTGAAAATCATACTTGTCGGTGTTATTATTTTTAAAATTAATATTGACAATTTAATTCTAAAAGTGTGGCTTGTGTTGCATATAACTCATGCGCAGAAAACAATAAAAAATAACAGAAAGCATCATTTTGTTTTAATAAAACACCATGCCCACAGGGAAAAAATTTTTTTTTCTAATGGTACTGAATGTGTTAAATAAGTTTGACCACTATTTGTTTTTATGTAAATATTATGGAGGTTTTATGCAGAATTTTTAAATGATTTAAAAAGTAACTGAATTTAAAGAGAAAGTGGTTAGGACAATAACCTCAGTGTGAAAATGGAATTAGTCCTGTTTTAAACCAGATTGTTATCCATTGCAAAGTACAATCAAATGAGGTATAGCATAGTGTAATAGGCTTAATAAGTCACAAAGCCATGGATGAATTTGGACTTATTTACAGAGTAAGAAAATAATACTGGGACTTGTGATGAAGTTTAGATATCTTGCCAAAGTAATTTTTTTCTTTCTCTATATGTAGCCAGAATTGCCCTTTCTCAAGATAAGACTGTTTTAATTTGGTTTGTAATTGAGAGGTTCTCATATTGGTTCTTTTGTTAGTTTATATATCTGCTAAGAATTGTTTTCTGTCCTTGAAGCTTTTGTGTGCCAGGGTATGTTTATGTGTTTCCTTGCCAAAAAACAACTTATTTACAAAAAGAGGATTAGAAGTTTACCAGAATACCCTAACTAAACAAACAAACCAACAAATAAGCACAGGAAAACAAACTGAAAAACAAAGGTTTTTTTGTGGCCAGAAAATAGAAACTAAAATTAATAAAAATGACTCTTATTAAGAGAGACAGGAAGGAAAGTTTTATAAATTTCCCAAACTCTTTCACTTCCCCAAAGCTAGGTTGAAACCTTTTGTATTCTTTAGTATTTCTCTTTTGAAAAATAGTACCACATTCTTCTCTGGAAAAAGAACGTGTTCTTCTTGAATATGTAATTATATCGTACTTTTTGGGAATAAAAAATTTCTCTAAATATGGAGACAAGAATAGAAAAATAGTATAGACCTTTTTGGCCTTTTCCAATGAGAATGAAGTAAAATTTTTAGTATAATTTTCAGCCCTGATTCTCATATTTTAAAATTATAGACAATTTGCTTAAACATTGTATTATATAATGATTCTTTGAGAAAAATGTCAAACATTTCAGAAATTAGATTTGTAGCAATTTCATAAAATTATTTATTTTTTTAGCTATCAGTTATCATGATTGTTGGATATTTTGTCTTCTAACACAAAAGCAGACTTTTTTGTCATCATAATGTACATTGGTCCACATAAAATTAGATGCTTTCACATAAAAACCATCTTACAAGCAATTCTGTAGGAAAGGTTACTACAGAAGCAAAGAGCTACATAGTAAAAGGACAAGCATTGATTTGCTTGAACGAATTCCTCTATATAAATGAAAGTTCTCTGAAATTCTAAAACTGAAGCTACAGATACTGGGTAAATGCTAAATCCAATTCATTAGTATATAATAGTACATATATTTATAAAATACATATAAGTTAATATCTAATATGTTCAATGAAAGTATTTCCAAGTTCTAGTGTAATATCTTCCAGTTATCCTTATAAGTGGTATCATAGCAAACTTTTATGTTAAAAATTGATAGTAAAATTATTTTTAAATGGTCTTGGCCTGAATTCTTGGACATGCCTTTAAAGTAACCCTTTTAAAACATGCATTTATCTAAACCTAAGTAAAATTAAATTTTAAAACACCTGTAGTATGTAAGATACTATTGTAATGGGAGGAGAGAGAAAGAGAGAGTGTGTGTATGTGTGTGTGTGTGTGTGTGTGTGTGTGTAGGGGGATGTTGGTAAGTCAACAAAGGCCCTGCTCCTTTGGTCAAAAAGGAGTTAGAACATGTAATGTATTAGCAATGCAGTCTGAACAAGTTGAACAGCCAGCATTTTCCAGAAGGAACAATGAGGAACTGTACGAGTGTCTTTTGAATACTTATCAGCATGCTAATTATATGTTTCTTAAGGTTTGAACAAGATTTAAGCTCTTAGAATTTTACTGCATTTGAAGATGATAAATAATTAAGAAAAATAAAGACCTTTTTTCTGATATGGTGCTGTTTACTGGATATTTGCCAAAGAGAGAAAAATGTAGGTTTGAATAAGGTGATTTATATTATTAATAGATTAATTAATTGGGTGATTTCACCTCAAATTTTGGTTTAGAGATGTTTTAATTAATGAGGATCAGATCAAGCTTGGCGGTTACTTTAAAGGCTTAAAATGTTTTTATTCCAAATGGAAAATTTATGTCTGTTAATTTCCCCCCCTTTTTTCCAGTATTGCTGAATGCTGCAGCACTCCTTATTCTCTTTTGGGTTTGGTCTTCACGGTTTCTTTTGTTGCCTTGGGTGTTCTGACACTCTGCAAGTTTTACTTGCAGGGTTATCGAGCTTTCATGAACGATCCTGCCATGAATCGGTAAGTTCTTTCCTTGAATATGTCTAGAAATTTAAATCCTGTAGATCAGTGGTCCCCCACCTTTTTGCCACTGGGGACCAGTTTCATGGAAGACAATTTTTCTGTGGACCTGAGGGGGCACCATGTGGGGTGGGGAGCCATGAGGAGCAGCTGTAAATACAGAAGTACAGGTGAAGCTTCGCTGGCTTGCCTGCTGCTCACCGCCTGCTGTGTGGCCCGCTTCCTAACGGGCCACAGACTGATACCAGCCCACAGCTTGGGGTTTGGGGACTGCAGCTATAGATAACTGAAGAAGTAACAATGAATTTCTTTCATTGATGAATTTTAGAGGAAATGAAATTTTGAGAGTTTTTCTTTTTAATGGTTGCAACATTTGAATTAAAGTACTATGAAAAAAATAACTAAATTCCCATGTAAAAAAAGATGTGTTTTTATTGTTATGTATATTATGAAGATATTACCATGAGGGTTGGGCACTTTCCTTTCCTAGATTTCTTTA
>NW_012147190.1:989251-990432 GCF_000956105.1 Propithecus coquereli | reverse complement strand
TTGTACCTATTGGATTGGCAATAAACAAGTAAGTCAAAAGGAAAGAAGAAAGAGAAAGAGGAAGGAAAGTTTGCTGATAGCAAGGGTGGGAGAAGATGCAGATCCTTGTCACTGATGAGTGTATAAAGTGATGTAGTCTTGTAGAAAAGTTTGACATTATCTCCTCGTAGGTATGTATTCAAGAGACAATCTTGCACATGTACAGTAGGAGACATGTAGAAGAATGTTCATAGCATGATTTAAAATAGCAAGAAGAGCCTGGGAACAACCCAGATAGCCAATCAAACAGAGTGGATAATAAAATGGGATAATAGTCACAGTGGTATGTTAAAAATAGTGACACATGAAACAGTATGAGTGATTTATAGCAGTGTAAAATTTTTTTAAAAATCCAAAAAGATGATAATATAGGATATTATTTTTATGTCACAAACAAAATTTTAAAATATATTCCCTAGAAATACATATAGATGAAACCAAACTGTAAAAAGGAAAGCAAGCAAGAGAATGAAGCACATAGTATTTAAGATAGTGGTGTGGGGTAGGGGGTGGACACGTGGTATAGGCAGGCCTACCATATGTTTAATATTTAGACGTGGGTCATTGTCACTCTAGGCCCTCACCTGTATATGGGGAGGTGCATTCATGAATGCTTGTTACATTATTTAAAATAGCTAATTAGATTACAGACTAAATAAAAAGAGGGCATATGGGTCACATGCACAGACCAATGATGATAGTGCATCGTGGATCAAGGATTATGATTAATTCAAGTGTACTGGGGATTAAAAAAGGAAAGGAAAAGTATCTTAAATCTCAAATCAGAGCAACAATTAACAAATGATATTGACAGTTGATGAATAATGCTTCTCTTTATTGTTAAGGAAATAATCGTTAAGGGGAAAGTCTTTGTAAATGTGTCTTTGGAGTTGCTTAGACTATAGCTAATTTCCAGTGTTTAGGTTAAGAATAGTATGTCTGTGATAGTTTTAGCCATACAGATAATTGCTAATTTTGTCCATAAATTTTATTGCAATTTTTAACAAGAAATGTTAGGGCTATAGTCTACTTATCCAAATTTTTAAATTTTATTTATTTCCTTTTTAGGTTTTATGTTTTGTTTTTTGGTTTTTTTTTTAAGAGACAGGGTCTCACTCTGCAATTTTCCTCCCTCAGCCTCC
>NW_012147190.1:987395-989201 GCF_000956105.1 Propithecus coquereli | reverse complement strand
CAGTGTATTCATCACTCATTGTCAGCAGTATGGCCAGTCTCATGTCATACATGCTCCTACTCTGTCGTCCCCTGGCTACAATTGTTTGGAGAAAAATCCCAGATATAATATAATGTTACCCATAAATATTTCAGTCTATAAATCTTTAGAAAAAACATAACTATAATGGAATGATTATTCCTAATAAAAGAATTCCTTTGTATCAAATATCCACTTGGCATTCAAATTGCCCTAATTATCTAAAATTTTTTTAACATTTTGTTCAACCCAAGATCCAAATGAGGTCCATATTGTGGTTGATTGGTAAGTTTCTTCAGTCTCTCTTAATATTTTGGTCCCTACTATCTCTGTATTTTCTGTTGTATTTTATTTGTTGAAGATACAGGTGATTTGTCCTACAGAGTTTTTCAGAGTCTGGATTTTGCTTATTGCATCCCCATAGTATCAAATAACATGTTCCATTAGTCACTGTATTTTCTTTTATACATATATCTTAACTTTTATAGTATATCCATAGAGTAAATTATTACCAGCGAGATTATTGAATTGAAGGGTATGCACATTTTAAATTTATTAGCAAATTTTTCTCCAGAAAGGTTTCATCTGTGTGCATCTCAACATGAGTGTGCTCATTTTCTCAAATTCCTAGTCAATGCTTAGTGTCATCAAACTTCGAAATATTTGCTAATCTGTAGTTTTAAAACTGTGCCTATCCTTTGCTCTTTTCTTATTTGTGAGAGTTCTTTATAAATCAAGCTGATAGGATAACAGTTTTTATGACTCTGTTTATAGCATATTTTCCATATGGAAGTTAAATTTCAACAAACATTCATATTTGTATTTTTCCTCCTTTGTCTTCTGGTTCTTATGATCTGCTTAAAGAGACTGTTCCCTCTCCAAGGTTATGGAGACATTCACCTATTATTTTGTCTTTTGTAATCAGCATAGAGCTCATGATGTAAATCGGTATAATTTGGTGGATGTCTAAGAATGGCAGAAGTACCTGCCTCATTATCAAAGTCTGGTTAGAGAACTTTTATTTGTCTTAAAAGTTACTATTTTTGCCCTCATCGTATGCTTACATAATAGCTATTATACTTTTGCACATGTAGTGATATATATAACTGTATTGTTACAGTAATGTTATATAACATAAACTTAATATACTCATCACGCTTTTAGTCTGAATTAAGTCAAAATAGATTCAAAGATATGTAACAACAGTCTAAGCCTTTGGATTATTTTCTCTTTGAATTAAATGAGATTTGGATTATTTATTCTTTCTAAAAATGATTGCTTTTTTTTTTTTTTTTTTTTTTAGGGGCATGACAGAAGGAGTAACACTGTTAATCCTGGCAGTGCAGACTGGGCTGATAGAACTACAGGTTGTGCACCGGGCATTCCTGCTCAGTATTATCCTTTTCATTGTTGTGGCTTCTATCCTGCAGTCTATGCTGGAGATTGCAGATCCTATTGTTTTGGCACTGGGAGCATCTAGAGACAAGTAAGAAATCTCTTAATATTCTTTTACATGTAATATTCTTTACATGAATATTCTTTACATGAATTTGTTGTCTAAAGATTTAGGGAATGTTTAGAGACAGAAAATGGATGGATAATTGGTGTTAGCTTAGGTAATTCAACAAGTTTACATTTTTATTTTTTTTATATGAGATATTTGACTTGGTTGACTTTTCTAATCTGTTTTTTTCTTTCAAGATTTCTATAGTTAAAAGTCGTATCAAAGGCTGGGTAATTATAAATCAACTTTTTCTCCTTCAGAGAAATTTAATATTTTTTATATTT
>NW_012147190.1:970217-984525 GCF_000956105.1 Propithecus coquereli | reverse complement strand
CACAGTATAGCACTTGACTTTGTGTATGGTAATTTTTACTTCCCACCTATATTATACTTAAAGGTAGGAAGGGTGATTTATGTTCCTTGTGTCTCTTTGAGACGCTTTCTGCAGTTGAGGACATATCACAGATGTTGATATTTAACTAAAACAGCTTAATTTTGTTAAGCCAGAAGCTTTAAACTATTCTGGCTGAAATCCAAATACTTGTTTAGCTTGAGCTAGCCTAAAGGGTTTAAAGAAATAGTGTGAGGAAGGCATTTCTAGTGGGATGTAAGAGTGCTTGTGTTTTGCTGGTACAGTTAATTAACCAACTTGACTTACAATGAGGAACAGATGTTGACAAGCTTGGATTGAAGAGTTGGGAGAAGAAGACCTCAAATGCCAGACTCAGGATAAGAAGGTGTTGAAAATATTAAGATAGCAGAGCTTTGGGAAGATTAATCTGGTGGCTCGTGGTATCCAGGGTAGATCGGGGGCTGGAGGAGGGAGGAAGACCAGCTAGTTAGTATAGGATCTTACAATGCAGTGGTTCTTAGTCACGTCCCACTCTTCCCCTAAACTCAGCAAATGTGAAGATTGGTGTACCTGCTCATTGGAGAGCCATTTCCTTTAAGTGACACTACACTCACAGCAGCAGAGATTTTCATCACAATGTGGGTGGAGTAGGTCAGGAGAGGATGTCATAAGATTTTTAAAAGGCCACACATTATTCTCATACTCCCTTTCCTAACAGGAAAAATTACTATTGAAATTGTCTAAGGATACAAAAGCTTGAACAATTTTAACTTACTAGGAATGGGAATGAAATTGAAAGCAAACTATTGACAAATAATTGATGGTACTTAGCAACTGACTGTAGTGTGGCTTTGAAATGCTAAGGCTGTGTGACTCACCCTGAACTCTAGTGCAGTGACTGGCACAGAGAGGGTGCTCAGGCTGACATTTGTGAAATTTAATCATGGTGCCAGACCTAGCTGCTAATGTAATTGGTTGTGTTACTAGGTGGCAAGCACTTTAAAAGAATAATTTTATCTTTTTTTCCAGGAGTTTATGGAAGCACTTCCGTGCTGTAAGCCTTTGTTTATTTTTACTGGTATTTCCTGCTTATATGGCTTATATGATTTGCCAGTTTTTCCACATGGATTTTTGGCTTCTTATCATTATTTCCAGCAGCATTCTTACCTCTCTTCAGGTAAGCCTAGGATTAATTAACTTTATATAATAACTGATTTTCTTATTTTTCCTCCAGAAAAAGAATTAAAGTTTTTTTCAAGATTAATGATTAATAAGTGGCCTATTTAGGTGGTAACTTCCTGCCCTCTTTACTAGAACACAAATTTTTTTTTTTTTAGCACTGGAGTTAGATTAAAATACTAGATAGACATATCTGTGTCTCTGTATGTTTTACAAAGTTAATTAAGCCTTTCAGTTTCTGTTTTCCAAAATGGTATGATACAGAGCTGTCATATACATCTTAAATTGATAAGTAATTATAAATATTAAAAGATTTTAGAGCTTGTTTGGAGTACATTTTTAAAATTAAATACTCTCCTCACAGATTCTGTGGCTATAAAGAGAAAAATAAAACATAAAAAAAATTTAAATACTCGAAAATATCCATAGTTTCATGATATATATAAATATATATGATACATATGTATATTACACATACACACTATAGACACATACACAAAATATTGCCCTAGAAATGATAAGCTTATTATAACTTAAAGATGGATCTTTGCTGCCTGATTAGTAAGAAGTAAAAGAAATGTAGCGCTAACAGTGAAGATTTATTCATTATTCTTCGTAGAAGTAAAGATTCTTTGAGCGTTGTGGAACAGGAATGAGTGGAATGAGGGCAATTAAGATAGAATTGATAGGATTTGGTGACCTGGGGAATAAGGGGAAAAGACGAGTCAGAAAACTGATTACTCACCAGAATTGTTTTAGAAATGTTATATCTGAAGGTGTGAATTTTTGGTATCTAATACCTGGATAACTAAGATAACCCACATTTTAATTATACCAGTGTCTTCTCTTTAGTTTTCATTTCCTTTTCAGTTTATTAAAAAGTTTTTTTTAATTTTAAGTATAACATCCTAAAAGTGCCAGGAGTGTATTATTGTTTAAAGCCTATGAAAAAAGTTTCTTAGTGATATTCTGTTTTAATATGCATAAATTTTTTTTCAGGTTCTGGGAACACTTTTTATTTATGTCTTATTTATGGTTGAGGAATTTAGAAAAGAGCCAGTAGAAAACATGGATGATGTTATCTACTATGTGAATGGTACTTACCGCCTGCTAGAGTTTCTTGTTGCCCTCTGTGTGGTGGCCTATGGTGTATCAGAGACCATCTTTGGAGAATGGACAGTGATGGGCTCAATGATCATCTTCATCCATTCCTACTATAATGTGTGGCTTCGGGCCCAGCTGGGATGGAAGAGCTTTCTTCTCCGCAGGGATGCTGTGAATAAGATTAAATCATTGCCCATTGCTACAAAAGAGCAGCTTGAGAAACACAATGATATTTGTGCCATCTGTTATCAGGTAACTCATTCAGTAAGAATCCATGTGGGTGGGTCATATGGTATATCCCTTGGGACCATAACCACATTAACCAAATTCAATTTAAATTTCTAGGCAGAATTATCTCCTGAGTTAAAAAAAAACAGTGGGCCTCAGAAATTATTCAAGACCTGATAAAATATTTCCATTTTATTTCTAAGTTAAGTTTTTAATTTAGTCCCTCGAGTTCTAATTTATTGTTATTTTCAACATTATCGCTCACCCATAAATAAAGGAAAAACAGGTCAGGTGTATTTTATATTTACTCCCGAATAGACACTTATACTATCAAATATACTATCCATCAGGAGTCAGCAACTCCTGAAAAGTGGTGTGCCAAGATTCTGACTCTTTTCTTTCTAATATTCCCAGAGTGGGGAAGAAATGTTCATGTACTTAATGTAGGTGGAGAGAGTGGGTTGCTGAGTATCTGAAAGGGGTGCAAGCATTTGTGCGTGGGGTGGCTGTGGTAGAGGCTAACAATTGGTGTACCATTGAAGTTCGCCTGCCTGCAGTCTTTGGTACATGCACCATAAAGAGCCTGATCATTGCTTTCTGTTAAAATTAAAGATAGTATTTAAATCACCTTGGAAATAAAACAGAAAGGCCTAGAGTTTAATCATCAGTCACCTGTGCCAGAGGGTAATCAAGTAGCAGCTTTTACTCCTAAACTGCACTGTTGGAAACATGGACAGAGATTACGGGCAATCATAGAAACTATGTTCCTTTAAAATCACTCTTAAAGAATATAGTTTGGTGGAATAAATCTGTAGATAGTGTCAGCGGTGTGCAGGGAATGTTCTTTCTCTAGGGCTGCTTTTATAGTTTAGGTGGGGTGTGTATGTACTTGTGTATGTTTAGAACTATCTAGAATAAGAATTTTTTTTAATAGTAAAATGCAACTACCAAGTTTTTATTGCAATCAGAATATACTTTTGGATACTAGCAAAGCAATATTTCCCATTTGTTTTTGCACGTGAGGGGACTGAGGAGTAATGGAGGTCCTCTCCCCACTTCCAAGTTAGTCATTCTCTTAGTTCTGTTTATTATTAATGTGAACTTTAGCTTTTTTGTGTTAGGTAGCCTCATTGTACTCAGAACAAAGCACAGCAAAAACAGAGCGCATCGACTTCAGCAGCTGATGTCTAATATTCCATCTCTGGGATTCGAGAGTCCTCCTTTTGTATTTCCTTTTGTCACATCACTTTTTTTGAGGTGCTAGAACTACCTGCTGATATCACATAGAAAATGAGAGTAAACTGCTTAGATTCCCAGCTGGCTGCTTTTCCTTGGATGGCTTTCTGCTTAAAAGTTGACGCCCAGGTATTACCAGTTCTTGGCAAGGAATTTCTGGGATACTCACCTCCTTATTTTTGGATTTGAAACAAAATTAATGGTTGATTCATCAAATGTATATCTTTACAATTTCAACTTCCTGTCCTTAGGCTTCCTTCTTCAAATGTATCTTATATAAGGAATATTAATATTAAGTATATCACTCCTTATTCCAATGGTTATCAAACGTGAGTGTGTAAAAGTCATATGAGTGGCTTGTTGTAACTATAGATTTATGAATCCCATCATCAGATATCCCAATTCAGTAAGTCTCCGGTGTCCCAGGCATATGTGTTAACAAGTGATTCTGGTGCAAGTTAAGAAACACTGTCTTACAGAGACCACATCTTGAGAATTGAGTATATACATTGGCCCTAATGAGATTGCCACTTCCTTGCCAAATACCCTGGTGTTATATGGCTGATTTTGTCTCCTTGCAAATAATTTCATCATGGAGTAATCTGTTTAGCTGTATTGAAGCATAACTGTGGAAAAAGTCCTGTCTTTATCAGATTTTCTGAGGCTCTAATTACACTCATGTCATACCAGTGGAGACCCAGTAATCATACTGCTGTATTCGTGGAACTCTTGCATTTCATTATAAGGCAAAAACACAATTAAGGTAGTTTCTTGCTCATTTTTGGTTTTTATTTATTTTTTTAATTACTTAGCCAGTAGTTCTTGTATTATTTGGATAGGGGGGTCTCTGATGGCAACAGGATTATTACTGAAATAGAAAATAAGTTTTATTCTAAGATCTGTATTACACATTTTCTGTTGTGGTAAAAAAAATGTTTGAACCAGAACTTTTGGGGGTGGTACCAAAGATTTTAGATAATAGGCATTTATGAGGTGTCTTTTCTTTTTCTTTTTTAGGATATGAAAACTGCTGTGATCACGCCTTGCAGTCATTTCTTCCATGCAGGCTGTCTAAAGAAATGGCTGTATGTCCAGGAGACCTGCCCTCTGTGCCACTGCCACCTCAAAAACTCCTCCCAGCTTCCAGGATTAGGAACCGAGCCAGTTCCACAGCCTCATGCTGGAGCTGAGCAAAATGTTGTGCTTCGGGAAGGTACTGAACCCCCAGGCCAAGAGCATCCTCCAGGAACCAGGGTACAGGAAGGTTCTAGGGACAATGATGAGCACATTGCCAGAAGACCAGATAGCCAGGAAGGGGCTTTTGACCCCAAAGGATATCCTCATAGTGCAAAAGATGAAGCATGTCCTGTCGAATCAGCCTAAAGGGAAAGAAGCAGGAATGTTGCTTCAGTACTCTGGAAGAGCCGTTAACTCAAGATGGAATTCATGCTCCGATTTCAGGAATGAATGTATGAGATGATCAGGCAGGAAACTGACATTCAAAGTATCTAATCCAGGAAGTACTCTCAATGGAGATCACCTGCTTTCATCCCGACATTGTGGGAGAAATTTTGCAATGTATGCTAATCAAAATGTATTTATATATTCTATGCTGATGTTTTGTAGAGGTTTGCCAAGAAAATTCAACCTCAGCAACTTCAGACCCTGATGTGTGAGGGATAAATAAAATCAGATTTGAGTGTTGAAAGAGGCTAAGGAAGAGCATAAGGACAGCATGGGAAGAAGCAGGCAGAAGTGGAACTGACCTTTCACTTTCCATGGGACAGATCATTCTCGTCATCAAGTATGAGTAGTGACCAGCCCTTTTCTCCACCCCCTTTTCCCTCAATCAGTTGGAACTCAGGCAGGTGATTATTGAGTCTTGTACAGCACTGAAATGAAATCAAAGATGTAGAAGCATTGAGTGTATTCAGAGATTGAAGCACGCTCATACTTTGTGCTTTAGGGAAGGGGGTGGGTGGGCACTTGGGCCTTGCGGGTGCATTCACGTAATCTGAGACTCTTGAACTTTATGACGGAGTCTTCAATATTTTGATGTATATGAAACTTTGTTAATATTGTATACTTCGTTGGCTGTGTGAAGTAAACTAAAACTCTGATGAACACTTTGGAGTCTGCTTTAGTGAAGGAGACCAAAGTGGGAAGGGCTTTAGGACACTGATAGAGGCCCTGGGTGTACTTTTCAATCCTGTGTAATGTTTAATCCTTGCAACTGAATCAAAACAGTGTTAAATTATGGCATTATTTGCACTTTGGGAATGAGTACGTAACTGTATGATCACATTCTGCAAATGCCACTTTTAAAGCTGTTAATAGACTTTGCACCTTTTCTTTGACAAGGATGTGTCATATTTAAATTTTTACATTCATCATGGCTATAGGTAGAACTGGGGAGGGGGGAATGTAATTTTTTATGGGAATTTTGATATGAAAAGAAACTAGTCATTTATTTATACAATAGGCTTGGCTCCAAAAGTGTTTTTCAGACCTTGGTATTCCTAATGTGGGATGTGACTTTATTTTATTTTTAGTAGCAAATTTGGATGTAGACTGACAGACATAGCTGAATGTCTTAATAAATTTAAATTTGAAGATAACTATGTTTTGTACCTGTGATTTATTATCATTGTAAGTGCTTTATTGAAATTCTGTTTTTAAGAGATTCTGTTTTTATCTAGCTGGACTTAGGTTGATCCCTGTCAGAAATGCACTGCAGATGGCAAAACTCTTTGATTGAACAGGACAGTTCTTTGAAATCTTCTACACCAGTGGTGGCAAACCTAGCTCTGCATCAGAAGCATTTGGGAGTGTTTTTTAAAAAATTACACATTTCTGAACCTCACTTTAGACCTACTGAATCAGCCTTGGGGGTGCCCGAGAACATGGATTTCAAAGCTTCCCAGGTGATTCTATGCAGCTAGCCTGGCATCAGCAGAGTATTAGATTTAGGAAAAAAGTGTCCAGACCAGAATTCATTTCTCCCCAGCTTTACTTGGAAGTTTCTCACCATTCCATTGGTGATCCACGTTAGGCAGAAAACAATGCATATGGCTCCCTCTAGTGGTAACAAGGCTGCTGTCCAAAGACCTAGCCGTTACAATCTGGGATTTAAAACAGTGATTTTGAAACTTTGTGTAAAAGGTACATGTTCAAATAGTAAATATTTTGGGTGCCCCATTTGAAGGAATAAAATTGTAGATAAAGTTGAAATATGGCATGTTGAACTTGATTGTCCTTTAGCACTGAGTACCTGCTTGAGATCTTGTTCTCCCATATAGTCATAAAGAAAAGTACTCAGATATTTTAATAAAAGTAGAGACTTCTTATGGCATCAGTTTCACATTATAACATACTTTTAACCTCCTAATAGCAAGTAGACCCCAGCTCTACAGCAGCCTTTTGGACCAATACCACTGTAACAGTATGTATCCCTTTGCTTCAGTTAGGAGAGCTATATTATGTTACAGTAACAAAAATCCTCAAAATTATAGTGGCTTTAAAACAACAAAATATTATGTCTCATGCATGCACACTGCATATGTCTGTTTGCCAGTTGGCAGAGGTATCCTATTTGGTGCAGGCAGGGATGCAGGCTGGTGGAACAGTCACTATCTTGAACCTTCCAGATGGTCATCCAAAGGGAAGACTGAAAGGCTGTACACCAGCAATTACATGCTTTTTCCAGGTGTGGACCCATGCCATTTCCCCTCTCACTTCTTGACCAGAACTATTGCTATGGCCCCACCAGTTACGACAGGGCACGGAAGTTGTCTTATGTGGCCTGGAAAGAAAGAACATACCAGTGACCAGCACACCAGTGGAGCCACTCTTAATTTTACACAGTGTTCACAATTTGGGAGTACGCCTGTGAATGGTTCAAAATACACCAGTTGAGAACCTCTGACTTAATTTGTTCCTTGTACAGGAACAGTAGCATTGTATAATGCCATCTATATTTGAAATTCCTGTTTCCTTGTCATTTTGTAGTAGTTTCCAACTCACTGCAGACTTTTTGACTTAGGAAAAAGACATAAAGTTTAACCACCTACTTTGCACTACTGGAGAGAAAATAAGAGAATTAGATTGAATTCTCCTTCTATTAATACTATGTTTGATCATATTAAGTCAGAGAATAAATCCCTCATGGGCCCCTTTTCAGGCCACTTTTCCTGTCCACTTAATGTTTTCCACTGTTTTCAGACAGTGCATACTTATTTTCACTCACAATTAGTATTTTTTTAATTTAATAAAGTTTATCGCCTTATGAACGTTGACATCAATGTTAGTATTTTGACAAACCTTTATCAGTCCTCTTGAATTTAGGGAAACAGGCAGCCGTGGAAAGGTTAAAGAGTCTACTCTAAAGGGAGGAGCTTTGGGCTATAATTTTCGCTCCCTTTCTGTGTGGTCCTTGCTCAGCCTTTGTTTTTCTGGGCTTCAGCCTAATTTGGAAAAATGATGTCTGTTTAAGATTTTGGACCAGGCGTGGTGGCTCACGCCTGTAATCCTAGCACTCTGGGAGGCCAAGCGGGTGGATTGTTTGAGCTCAGGAGTTTGAGACCAGCCTGAGCAAGAGCGAGACCCCCGTCTCTACTATAGAAAGAAATTATCTGGACAACTAAAAATCATAGAAAAAGAAATTAGCTGGGCATGGTGGCGCATGCCTATAGTCCCAGCTACTCGGGAGGCTGAGGCAGGAGGATCACTTGAGCCCTGGAGTTTGAGGTTGCTGTGAGCTAGGCTGATGCCACGGCACTCACTCTAGCCAGGGCAACAGAGTGAGACTCTGTTTCAAAAAAAAAAAAAAGATTTTGCCTGTGTCTTATCTTTACCACTGAGTAATGAGCACAGTATGTATTTTATGAACTTCACTTTAGACCTACTGCATCAGCCTTTGGGGTGCCTGAGAATGTGCATTTCAAAGCTTCCCAGGTGATTCTATCCAGCTAGCCTGGTACCAGCACAGTATTTATGCCCTGTGCCAAATATTAAACTTAGCTAAGGCCTGTTACACCACTGTATTCCCAGTGCCTGGCACAGGGCAGGAGCTCTCTAAATATCTACCGAGTGAAGAATGAACTTAGTATGTGGCTCCTTATATAAAAAATGGCAGGGAATTCTATTCTTTCTAGAGGTAGGAAATGTAATATTACGTGCCAACAAGATGGAAGTCATTTCTATGAATGGTTTTTGATCATCTAACTCTGTGGTTCCCAACCACCAGTCCAAGGACCGGTACGGTCCATGGCCTGTTAGGAACCAAGCCACACAGCAGGAGGTGAGGGGGCCGGCGAGCAAGGGAAGCTTCGTCTATATTTACAGCTGCTCCCCATTGCCCGCATCACCGCCTGAGCTCCGCCTTCTGTAAAAACAAGCTCAGGGCTCCCACTGATTCTGCTTTATGGTGAGTTGTATAGTTATTTCATTATATATATCACAATGTAATAATGGAAATAAAGGGCACAATAGATGTAAATGAGCTTGAATCATCCAGAAACCACCACCCACCCTCCTCACCCCCTGACCCCCAGTCCATGGAAAAATTGTCTTCCATGAAACTGGTCCCTGGTGCCAAAATGGTTGGGGACTGCTGGTCTAACTGATCAGATACTGAACTCAGAGTTTCTAGAACAGAAATTACAAATTTGGGGCCTTCCGGTGAAATCTGAGCTGATAAATTGTTGTTTGGCCTCAATGGTACATTTTTAAATGATGTTTTAAAAAATTAGTTGCCAAGCATTTAAAAATTGCAAGATTGTATATTATACAAACTCAATTTCTATCTTTTTTTTTTTTTTTTGGAGACAGCGTCTCCCTCTGTTGCCCAGGCTGGAGTGCAGTCGCACGATCACAGCTCACTGTAACGTCTAACTCCTGGGCTCAAGCAATCCTCCTGGCTCGGCCTCCCGAGTAGCTAGGACTACAGGTGTGTGCCACCACGGCCACCTAATTTTTTCAATTGTTTGTAGAGACAGGGGTTTTGCTATGTTGCCCAGGCTGGTCTGGAACTCCTGGCCTCAAAGGATCCTCCTGCCTCAGCCCCTCAAAGTGCTGGGATTACATGTGTGAGCCACTGTGCCCAGCCCAATTTCTATCTTCTTGTGAAAAATTGAAAAAAAAAAAAAAAAAAGAGCTGGCTGCATAGGGTTACTCATTCCTGTTTGGCAACAGTTGGCATAAGCTGAGGTGGGCTGAGTTTCTAATTCACCATGGTTCTCTCCACCACAACCTGCTCTAGGAAATTAGACTGTTGTCATCAAACTCTTCTGTTTGCTTAGAATATGCTTTAGCTGAACACTGGGCAAGTTTGGTATCTCATTTAATCACAGTCAAATCCTATATGAATATGTACAGTGCAGATACTCTATACTGAAGAAAGTGAAAAATACAAGATTTAAAAATCAGAAGCAATGTGAATAAATTTGATGTTTCATTTATGAAAGTGTGGAATCTGGTTATTTTCATTTTTCTGTAATTACGGTAGTGGAGTAAAAAACATCTGTGACCAAATATTTCATTTGAATATATTTTCAATTTGAATCTCTGCTTGAAATGTGTACTCTACAATATCACCAAGTTGTTCCGTGACCCTGGACCAGTGTTTCTCAATCTTGGATGTTGGCAGCAGGTTGGGAAGCTTGTGAAAAATACAGGTGCCTGGGCTCAAACCCAAAGCTTCTGACGGGGTAGGTTTGGGATGGAGTCTTAAGTATCTATTATCTTTTTACAAATTTTTCAGATGATTCTGATCCCATGGAAATGTCAGTATGTTTCATCTGGAGCAAATATTCCTGTTATTTCAGTGATGGTCGTTCCTTGTTACCATTTTTATGGAAGAAGATTCTTAGAGAAGAGATACACATGAGAACGTTTGCCTCTGAGGGACATTTGTGGTCAAGGATTTCGGCGACCTTTACAGCCTACAGGGTTTCGGCAGTGAAGCAGCAAAGCCTGGCTGTCACCCAGGGCAGGTGCATGGGTGAGAGCTGGCCTTGTCTACCAACCACCTAGAAACGTCTCAAGCTGTTTATATTTGAAAGTAAACCGCTGTTGGCCCCCCACCCATGGCCAAGCACATAGAATTAAAGAACCACAGAATTTTGGAAGTAAACCAGCTTTCAGAGATCTACATCAGTAGTTCTACTTTATAAAAGAGCCAATTACCAACTTGCCCAAGGCCACACAGTTGATGGCAAAGCCAGGAAGAGTGCTCAGATCTCCTGAATTCCAGCCTAATGCTCTTTCTGTTACACCTTGTCTCCTCAAAAAAGATCCAAATACCCGTGTGTATGATGTTGCATTCAAGAAAACTGTTTTATTAAATTTAAGGATGTTATAGGTGAGCTTTGGTGAAAAGATGAAACGGTGAGAATTTCTGGGGTATCTTAATATTTAATTATCAATTTGAGATCAGACTTCTGGCAAATTATGTAAAAAGAGAAAACAAACAATAAATAAAAGTTGTGTGTAGGATAAATCTTCACAGAAGGCAAGCCACAACCCATCAAGATATGGAAGTTTGGAAGCTGTTGGCTGTAAAATATCCTTGTACCATTTAATATAAAAATGCTTTCTGTGTATTAGAGCCACAAATCCATGCAGACCATGTAATCACACTGTTTGCAGGAACAGATGGGAAGTGTTTGAAACTGAGAAGTCAAGTCTTGGTTTAGAGAATTTGAAAATATAAAACTGCTTCTTTCCCAAGATAAGCATTAAATCATTCTAAGAGGCACACGTGAGGGATAGATAGATACAAACCTTATAAATTCCCCTTTTCTCTCCAGTTGCTTAATCAATCTTTTCCAAAGCCACTAGTCTTCCCAAAATTACCCTGAAACTCCTCCTCTCCTCCTAAAGAAAATGAAGCACGGCTGAAATTTTAAGGGGGCCACTTATGTTTGTTTTCGTTCTTGTGAGCTATATTGTGCAGCTCGAACAGACGTGAACTTGTGAGATGGGAGCCTCTGTGCTTGGGTGCGGGTGCTGGCGGGGGACGGATAACTAAGGCACAGAAGAGCTCACTGGCTCGAAGTCCAGAGTAGTATCTGCAGTTTGGCTTCAGAGTCACTTAACCATCACATTATAGTGTGTAGTCACAGACACACGTTTTTCAGAATTTTTCAATTTTATACTTAAAAGTGGTGGCGGCTGGGCGCGGTGGCTCACGCCTGTAATCCTAGCACTCTGGGAGGCTGAGGCGGGCGGATTGTTTGAGCTCAGGAGTTCGAGACCAGCCTGAGCAAGAGTGAGACCCCGTCTCTACTAAAAATAGAAAGAAATTAATCAGACAACTAAAAATATATAGAAAAAATTAGCCGGGCATGGTGGCACATGCCTGTAGTCCCAGCTATTCGGGAGGCTGAGGCAGGAGGATCGCTTGAGCCCAGGAGTTTGAGGTTGCTGTGAGCTAGGATGACGCCACGGCACTCACTCTAGCCCGGGCAAAAGAGTGAGACTCTGTCTCAAAAAAAAAAAAAAGTGGTGGCAGTGGTAGGGAAGACATCTTAAGAACTACCTCCGGGGTGCTTTTATGTGCTGGGTACTTCGTAGGTGTCATTCACTCAGTAGCAGCCATAAGAGGACTACTCTGGTAAATCCCACCCCTGTTCTTGATGAGGACACCTGATATTTTCTCCGTTCTGGGTAAAGTGTTATAGAAACGTAGCTTCCACCAGTGTCCTGCATCCCCATCCTCCCTGTCCCCAGCTCGCTTGCTTTCTCTACGTCTCCCAGGCATCTAACCAGCATGCATTTGTAAGTAACCCTCAGGCACGAGACACCGGCTAAAGGCCAGCCTCACCCCTGCCCTCGCGGAGGTCTCACAGTGCAGGTGGAAGACTCGCCGTTCAATGATAACAACAGAGTGTGATGAGTTCCTTGATGGGAAGCCACACTCCTCTACTTACCCATGGCTGTTTGCCAAGTCCACTGTTCTTAAGCCTAAAGTGACTAAGGAGCGCTTTAAGCTTGTTGCTCCCAGATTCATTTCCACCAAACGTGGGGAAACCTTCAGATCTTTACAACTGACTATACTCTCCTTGTCTCCTATGGAGGCTTCTACAGCCCCCCTCCCATACCCAAAGACCAGCTTTATCAACACCGTGGAGACAGGTTCTGAGCTCAGAGAGAGGAATTCTGATTCCCCTGGATTTTGAAAAGCTCCTTAAGTCATTCCAGTGTGCCCCAAAGCCTGGGAACCATAGCGATCAAGAGCTCGGCACCTTCTGCTGTTCTGCTGCCTTTGGCACCACTGACACATACCAGTGTCCCGGGCGGCAGCGCGATTCCCCCACACTGAAGCTCGGCATTCTCAACACCCAGCCTTCTGAGTCAGCATCACACAAGCAGGTTGACTCCTGGTCGCCGCTCATCTTCAGGCTCAGGCCCGGCAGACTGGTAACTGGGAGCCAAATCTGACTGGCAAATTTGTTTTGTTTTGTTTGGAGAGTGTTTCTAAAAAATTTAAACTGATATTTAAAAATCAGGATATTTCACATACAAAATTTGGGTTTCTGGCATCTGTGGAAAAATGAGAAGTTACAAGCCCATTTCTATCATAATATTCAGCAGCAGCTCAGGGGCTTCTGCCCCTTAAAAGGGGATATATTCCCTCCCGACCCCCCAGTTCATCAGCCCCTGCCCAGACCCCATCCTTTATGCTGCTTGTGACCCCTGCAGGTCACACACTCAGAATTATTCCATTTTGACAGTTGCTTTTGTTTATCCCTTGCTGAGTATGGGCTACCTATGCACAGCACTTTCCTACCATGGTTTGCTTCAGAACAGTTTCTGCTAAGGAACCACTGATCCCCCCCCACACACACATACCCCACTTCCTGAGTTTGTTATCCCTACTTTCATAGTCAATCGTTCAGATCACTTCAGCTCTTACTCTTTTTGTACCTCACTAATGGAATAGGGTTAGTGGTGTTTTTCAAAATCTCACAAAACTAAAAAGAAACCCCAAAGCAGGTGGCAGACCAAGTTCTAGAATTCAAATGCCTACAGGGGTCAGGTAGGTGACATAAGGGGGTAAAGGGGCTGGGGACCAGAGAGACTTGAAGAGCACTTGCCACACCTGCAGGAGGCAGCCCCCGCTCCACCCCTCTTCCCCTGAGCATAGTATGTGACATGAGGCTGAGACATAAAGCATAAAGAAAAAGGTATTCGCATGAGAGGGAACAGCAAGTACAAAGACCCAGAGGCAAGAGAGAACAGAGTTGGCTGGGAACCTAAAGAAGTTTTATGTGTCTGCTCTGTCCAATACAGTAGGTACTAGTCATACAGCCATTTACATTTATTTTTTTTTATCCAATGGAGTTTTAATTAAATAAACACAGTACATAGTGTTTTCAATATAAATCACAGTGTTAGGGTATTCCATGTTAATTTTAACAAGTTATTCATTCATTCATTCAGTAAATATTTGTGTGTTTATGATGTGCCAGGCACTAAAGATGCATGAACGAACAAAACAGAAAAATCTCTGTATGTAGTAAACATTATTAGTATTTTTTTT
>NW_012147190.1:967450-969987 GCF_000956105.1 Propithecus coquereli | reverse complement strand
TTCTAATTTTTTAGTAGAGATGGGGTCTCGCTCTTGCTCAGGCTGGTTTCGAACTCCTGAGCTCAAACAATCCACCCACCTCGGCCTCCCAGAGAGCTAGGATTACAGGCGTGAGCCATCGTGCCCGGCCCATTATTAGTATTTTAAGTGATATTTATCTTGGGCAACATAGAGTTTCTTCAGTAATTTTTACCAAGTTTCCTACTTTTTAAATCTACCATAAATAAGTTTAAATAGATATTTTTTTCCAGTTAGCATTTCACAAGCATATGTTGCCGTTAAAGCATAGAATGGTAGACTTGAATAAAGAAACTGAAGAATTTGCTCTCAAGGAGCTGGTACCAATTGAAAGGAAGGGAGCTTTTCCATGGGCGTGGGTGGGGGGATGGAGGGAGAAAGTAAAGTTAGAACTATGTATTTTAAAGCATGGGTGTAAGATAGTGATAAACACCTTTGACTTTTAGAGACAGGCCTTTAGGTTTTGAAAGTTTTTTTGTTTGTTTGGTTGGTTGTTTTTATTACTAATTTTATAATTATTAATATATAATCTTGTTCTTTCGACCTGGAATACCTCATCCCTGGGACACCTTTTCCCCATGCCCAATACTCTGCCTAGGAACTTCTATTTGTTCTTTAAGAACTCGACTCAGATGTCTCCTCCTCTGAGAAGCTTGATAGTTTCAGGAATAGCTGAATCTAAGATGCAAGGGTTTCCAACAATGCTATCCTCCAGATTAGGTCTCTTTCTATAACCTGCTGTTGGGTGGCTTCATCCTCAGGAATTTTTTTTCCATGTGAAAGCCTCTCACAACTCCATATTTACATCCAATTTTAGCAAAAATAGAGCTTTTTATGCCAATGGTCCTAGCAAAAGTCCTAGGAGTAATTCTCAATGCTTTTAATTGAGTCACCTGCCCTTCACTGAACCCATTATAGTAACTCTGAATAGGCCTACGTCACACGCCTACCTCTGGATTTGGAAGTGGGGTTGACCCCATCCAAATCATATGGATTAAAAGTGAGGGAAGGTTGAGGAAAATCAAATTGTTGTTCCTAAAAGGGGAAGAAGATATTAGGCAAGCAAAAACCAACACGTGTCCTCCATAGAGGAGATGTCCTATACATCAGTAATTATATGGCAAGGCTAGGAGTAATGCCTGTCTTAAGTGCTTACAGTCAAAGATTAGGTAGGAGAAATGGATCACTTCAAGGACAGCTGTCCACAAACCCCTTCTAGGAGGAAGTCTATGAACTAGGCCTTTTGGATAGGTAGGATTATGGTAGGTGAAGATGAGGAGGGCTTTCAGATACATATAAAGGCATGAACAAAAGCAGGGAGGTGAGGATCCTTTGGAGGTTTTCCAAGTTTGCTGGGAACTTTTGGGAATTAAGTTTGGAACTTTGGGTGGGGGCTTGATCTATACATAGTCTAATAAATGCTAATCCTTTATGAATATTTCTTCCACATATGATCTCAAAAAAGAGTAATTTTGGCAAGCACCAGGAGTAGGATTATTCTTCCCATGTTACCGATGGCGCAAGTGAGGCCTAGTGAAAGAGATGCCTGCTGAGAGTCCGCCCTCTTGTGTCCAGAGATGGAACAGCACAAGAAGCCCAATTTCTGCCCTCCAGCCCAGGACTGTGCCCTCCACCCCATCCCCCAACCCCACCATCCACAGTAAAAACAAAATCTGGGCTTGGAAATTACCAGGACAGCAGCTGTGGTTCAGCCCCAGAGCCAGCCTGAGGACACCTTTGCAGGAAGCTGTGGGAACAACCATCTAGGCAGAAAGAAGTACCTAATTTGCATAATGGCTAAGAGCAGAGACTCTGGAGTCAGGCCTGGTTTTGATTCTGTTTCATGAGTTAAGGTGTTACTTTGGGCAGATTATATAACTTCCCTAAGCCTTAGTTTTCTCATCTGTAAATAAGGAAAAGAACAGTACCTATCTTATAGGATGGTTCGTGAGGTCTGAATGAGGTATTGCATATTAAGAACTTAGCACTCCCTTCCTCGTCCGATCTGGTCTCCTCTTCCGGTCTGATCTCCTCTTCCGCGTCTGGTCTCGTCTTCTCTTAGTCAGCCGGTCCGGTCTCCTCTTCCGGTCAGGTTTCCTCTTCCTCATCTGCTCTGGTCTCCTTTTCCTCCTCTGGTCTGGTCTCCTGTTCCTCATCCGGTCTCATCTGATCTGGTCTCCTCTTCCTTGTCTGGTCTTGTCTCCTCTTCCGGCCTGGTCTCCTCTTCCGGCCTGGTCTCCTCTTCCGCGTCTGGTCTCGTCTCCTCTTCGTCATCTGGTCTGGTCTCCTCTTCCGGTCTTGTCTCCTCTTCCGGCCTGGTCTCTTCTTCCGGCCTGGTCTCCTCTTCCGGTCTGGTCTCCTCTTCCGGTCTAGTCTCCTCTTCCGCATCTGCTCTGGTCTCCTTTTCCTCATCTGGTCTCGTCTCCTCTTCTTCATCTGGTCTCATCTGATCTGGTCTCCTCTTCCTTGTCCGATCTTGTCTCCTCTTCCGGTCTGGTCTCCTCTTCCGCGTCTGGTCT
>NW_012147190.1:964526-967400 GCF_000956105.1 Propithecus coquereli | reverse complement strand
AGGAAAAGAACAGTACCTATCTTATAGGATGGTTCGTGAGGTCTGAATGAGGTATTGCATATTAAGAACTTAGCACTCCCTTCCTCGTCCGGTCTGGTCTCCTCTTCCGCGCCTGGTCTCGTCTTCTCTTAGTCAGCCGGTCCGGTCTCCTCTTCCGGTCTGGTTTCCTCTTCCTCATCTGCTCTGGTCTCCTTTTCCTCCTCTGGTCTGGTCTCCTGTTCCTCATCCGGTTTCATCTGATCTGGTCTCCTCTTCCTTGTCCGGTCTTGTCTCCTCTTCCGGTCTCACCTCCTCTTCCACGTCCGGTCTCGTCTCCTCTTCCGGCCTGGTCTCCTCTTCCGGTCTGGTCTCCTCTTCCGCGTCTGGTCTCGTCTCCTCTTCGTCATCTGGTCTGGTCTCCTCTTCCGGTCTTGTCTCCTCTTCCGGTCTAGTCTACTCTTCCGCATCTGCTCTGGTCTCCTTTTCCTCATCTGATCTGGTCTCCTCTTCCTTGTCCGGTCTTGTCTCCTCTTCTGGTCTGGTCTCCTCTTCCGCGTCTGTTCTCGCCTTCTCTTGGTCATCCGGTCCGGTCTCCTCTTCCGGTCTGGTCTCCTCTTCCGCATCTGCTCTGGTCTCCTTTTCCTCATTTGGTCTTGTCTCCTCTTCCTAGTCCAGTCTCGTCTCCTCTTGCAGTCTCATCTCCTCTTCCTCATCTGGTCTCATCTGCTCTTCCTCTTCCCGTCATTTACATTTAAATAAAATTTTAAAAATTAAAAATTCCGTTCCTTAGTCACTTTGGCTACACTTTGAGTGCTCCATAGCCACATGCGGCTAGCGATGAACACATTGGACTTTATAGGTACATCCACCATTGCAGAAGTCTTCTGGGCAGCACTCGAGGTCAGAGGGTGGAGGAGGTTAGGGCATGACAGGAGACGGGGCTAGGAGGTATGACTACAAGGTCATGGGCGGACTGTGGGCACAGCATTAGCATGTGTGGATTTTGTTCTGAAGATTTGCGTTTTAGGAAACTCATGCTGCTGTTGGGCAGAAAATGAGCAGGAAGGTGGACAAGAGGGAATGCCAGAGACCAGGGAAGAGGCTGTGGCAGTGCAGGTAAGAGATGAGGATGCTTCAGGGACTCAACATAACCCATTATCCATGGTGCTTTGCCCAGAGCCTAGAGTGCAGTCATCATTTACAGTGCCAGGTCTCGAATATTCACTCAAAATAGCCCTAATCCCACAAGTGAGGAAACCGAGGTTTGAAATGGTTAAATAAGTTAACTTCACAGACCACACTGTTACTAATTTCCAGAACTGCAATTCTAACCCACAACTATTTAATTCCAAAGCCTGAGATATTTTTTAGTTTTGCTTTTTTCTCTATACAATGTTTGCTCCTTAGAAGAGAGGGCAAGGAACACAGAGCACAAAGGCGAAAGAGTTCCAGACCTGGCAGAGCAGGGCGGTGCTGGGCAGGGCAACCCCAGAAAGCAAGGAAGAGGCTTTGAGTCTCAATCATGTGGTCTGAGGAGCACCAACCCCTGACCACCCTGGACGTCATGTGTCTAGGATGGCTCTATGCCATCCACCCTGCACTTGCTACTGAGTTCTGTTCCATTTCATTTTTTTCCCAAGGCTTATGTAGTGTCTACTTAATACAGCAGGCTTGTTATAAGGGAGACCAACAACCTAAGGGGCTATAACATACATCACCTGTCAATCATGTGACCAATGCACTCCTTTTTGTATCAACTTTTCCCCGGACCCAGTGTCACTTTCCCAACTGCACCCTCACCAGAACTCCAGTTTCCTTTCCTTTTAAGACAGGGAGAATAATATTTCAGAGCAATTTTTGTTTGTTTGTTCATCACCAGCTTCTTCTAGTCCAAATTAAGGTTGCTGGTTTGTTGGGTTCAATATGAGGATGCAACATGAATAGCCAGTCTTTGTACGAGATAACATTAAGTGTGTGAGCTTTTATAAAAAATATTTGTCTCTTTGGGGAATTTTTCAGATATCTGGGGAATTTAAACTAGCAATTTATAATAGATTTCCTTGACTATCAAGATAATTTCCTAATGAAAAGAGCAGGGCTTTATCTTAAACTGTATGTAGCAGTGGGAAGAAACTTAATAGCTGAGACTTTGCAATTCTCTAGCCTCTAGGTACAAGTTTACTTGTTTATTTTGCTCTTTTTTGTCTGGTTTTTAACAAATAAAAATCTTATTTTACCACTTTGTTACCTTTTATTTTTAATTTTAAACATACACAAAACATACAGAAAAGTTGCTAGAACTTCTATGTACCCTTCATCCAGATTCACCAGTTGTTAGCACTCTGCCACATTTGCTTATCATTCTCTTTTTCAACACATACACATGCACATACACTAATATTTTTGAACCACTTGAGAATAAACTGCAGACATCATGCCCTTTTACCCCTAAATATTTCAGTGTGTATTTCCTAAGACAAGGACATTTTCTTACATAACCACAGTAAAATGATCAAAACACAAAATTTTTAATGCTGACACAGTATTATTATTTCATGTACAGTATCTACTTCACAGTATTATTCAACTTTCACCCATTATCCAACTAATGTCCTATATTTATAGTTGTTTACACCTGAGACTCTTTGCAGACTCTAATTCAGGATTATGCATTACATTAAGTTATCATGTCTCTTTGGTCTCCTTAATCTGCAACAATTCCTTATGCTTTTTTACTTTCATGACATATTTTTGAAAAGAAATAAATAGCAATAACATAGATTTAGGCATAATCTATAAATCTATACCTGAATGTATAATCTATAATTTATCTAATATATTATGTAATCTATACATGAATATATTCATGAATTCTTACATAATAGACTTATGAAT
>NW_012147190.1:959660-960806 GCF_000956105.1 Propithecus coquereli | reverse complement strand
AAAATTTTGAAGTAGCTACATAAATATGTTGAAAAAAGTGAAAGAAACAATTTTAAATAATTATAGTAGATTATGACAACAATGACTCAATGAAAGAGAATCTCAATGAAGAAATAATTATTTAAAACAAATGGATATTCTGAAGTTAAAAAGCATAATAACTGAAATGAAAGGTTCACTAGAGGGGCTCAACAGCAGAGATGGCAGAAGAAAGAACCTGAGACTTGAAAATAGAGCAGTGAAAATTACCCAATCTGAAAAACAAGGAGAAAAAAGCTTAAAAAGAAATGGAAAATTCTTGGAGACCTGTTGGAATAACATCAAATATACCAACATATGTATAATGGGAGTCTCAAAAGGCAGTGAAGTGGAAGAAAACTTTGGAATAAATAATGGCCAAAATTTTTTCAGATTTATTGAAACTATATTAATGTACAGATCCAATAAGCTCAAAGAATGTCAAATAGGATAAACACAAAAAGATTCTTCTCAGACACTTCAGAATTATCCTGTTGAAAAATAAATGCAAAGGGAAAATCTCAAAAACATCAAGAGAAAAACGATTCAGGAGAACAAAAATCCTATTAACATCTGAGTTCTCATCAGAAAGAATGGAAGCCAGAAAGAAGTAGAATGCATATTCAAAGTGCTGAAAGAAGCAAATGCAAGCTTAGAATTCTATATTAAGCAAAATTATCCTTCAAAAAGTGAATGCAAAATAAACATGCACCAGAAATAAAGATTGAAAGAATTCCTTAGCAGCAGACGTGCCTTACAAAAATACCAAAAAGGTCTATCAAGCAGAAAGGAAGTGACAACAGTAACTCTAATCCAAAAGGATAAATGAAGAGTGTCACAAATGGTAAATATGTGGAAAAACCTAAAAGTCTCTAGAAATACATTTTTCTCATTTTTTTCAATTTCTTTAAAAGACATAAGATTGAAGCAATACCAAAAACACATTATAGAGTTAATATATAGACATAATATATACAACATGATAGCACTAAAGAAGGGGGAACAAAGGAAACACATTAGAGCAACTTTTCTATATTTTATCGGAATTGTGTTAGTATTATTCTGAAGTAGACTGCAATAAGTCGAAATGCATATTGTAATCCCTAATACATCACTAAGAAAATACCT
>NW_012147190.1:955932-959610 GCF_000956105.1 Propithecus coquereli | reverse complement strand
ACCTGAATGTATAATCTATAATTTATCTAATATATTATGTAATCTATACATGAATATATTCATGAATTCTTACATAATAGACTTATGAATTCTGGATTCATAGATTATAGTTATGTAAAAATTCACGAGTCTATACTAATAAATAAATACAAACATAAATAAGCAAATAGGGAAAGCCCTTAATTCAGTAAAATGCTAACTAACAAAACTATAGAAGGGAATGATAGAATTGGAAAATTACCATTTTGCAACCATTATAGTAAAAATTGATCTAGGTAAGAATTATCCATGGATTCTAAAACTAGTAGATGAAAGTTTGGAACAGAAAAAGATCTCCATAACCTCAAAATATTGCTTCTGAAGTCATTTGTTATTTAGAAAGGGAAGAAGAGTAACCCTATAAGAGATAAACTTGGTGGATAACCGACATAACCAGGTGACCAAAGTTAACATCACCGATGATGGGACAAACCTTCTTTATGTGCTTCTTGATACGATCCACTGAGGCAGACACCACTTCACTTATATGGTATTCCCATGTTTAAAAAAAAAATCTAATTATAAGGAAACAGGCAAATCCAAACCAAGGGATAGTCTACAAAATAATGTCTCCTTTGTAATGACAAGCCTGCTTAAATCGAGGGTTGTATCAAGAGTTGCATTATCAAAAAATACCACTAGATGTCACTATGGTTTTGCAAGTTGTGCAAGTTTTATCATTAAAGAATATAAATTCCTTTGTGTCCTGCCTTCTTTCTTTGACTTGTTTTAGAACCGACACACTTAGCCAATTTCAACACATATAGCCTTTGTGACGCTGACAAGTTAAATAATTGTAAAAGCAATAGAGAAGGAGGCGGCCGGCTTAGATTAAAGCTTGTCTCTGCTGTTAATAGCTATGGGACCCAGGCGACTCCTGCCCTGTCTCTGGGCCTCGGGTTCCTCATGTATAAAATGAGGGGATTTGGCTTGCCGGCCCCTAGTCTCTTCTAGCTCTGACAGTCTATGACTTTAAACTGATGTTTTCTTAACTAAAACTATTTCGGAGTCCCTTACGAGATTTTTGTCCAACCCTGTTGGACCCACGACTGGTTTTTCTGTTTGTTTTTTTCCCCAGTACTCTTATGTATCTGATGTTTGTTTTTAAGTTGACTCAGCTTTTAAAAAAGTGAATAAAGAAAAAAATTTATAGGCCCATCACAAGTAGAAACCAATTCGCTTTTCATAAATAAAGGTAACCACAAAATAAATATAATGAAAACAACATAATGTAATTAAATTCAAGCTAGATGGTATTGTTTCCAAAGGCTCAGAGCCTTGGCCTACTTTTTTTCCCCCCTTTTAAAAGGGAGATTTTGAAGTGTTGAAGAGAAGCTGAAGACAGACTATAGCCCTGAGACACTCCTTTCCATGTAAGCAAAAGAATTGAGACTGAGCAGACCCTTCCCTCCGTGCGGTTCACAAAACCAACCACAATACTTCATGGACCATCTAAAATCAGTTCCATACCTTCATAAACTGTTCTAAGTTATATGATTCTTTTTCTTTCTTTCTTTCTTTTTCAAACTCCTGATTCTTCCATATTCCTAATAGACCAGAAAGGGTGTAATTAGAAACCATACATTATTAAACGTTTTCTTCAATCTATATTTAAGCTTTCATTTTATTTTGGTATCCATTTCAGTTTTGTATTGGTTTGACTTCCCTTTAATGTTTATTTAAATTTGCCTTTGTATTCAGTCTTCTTCCATTTAAAACACTCAACTCCCTTCTTAACAGAGGAGTTGATATATACTCCTCTGCTGTCAATGTCGAAGCAATTATGTGCCACCAAATGGCTTGTGATTTGGCATCTCCTCCTGATAAAGGCTTATGATAGATCGACTGTGGCAGAGGTCAGGAATTCTGCTGAGTACAACCTGAGGGTATTCTTCAAATTGCTTCAGCTTTATCCAAATCACCCAGGACACAATCAGAAAACTAGTCCCCTTTAATTTTGGTGCAGAGCTTTTTTCTTCATTCTTCACAGAGATTCAGAGTGAAGACACGTAAGGCTGAGGCATCTAATTGCACTCTTTACTCCCTAACATTAGTTTAGCCCTTTCCTGCTTTGTATAATCTGTTATAATTACTAATTTGCTGGCCACAATTAGCATGGGGGTTTTATTGGAGCAGAAACAATTTCTTAGCTGCCCGATGTTACTAAATAATTTAAAAAGGGGAAGACAATGAATTTCCATCAAATGTGCTTTGTTTTCTTAATGCCTGTGTTGCCATTAAGGAACACCATTATAAGGTAAAGAAATCAGGAAATTCATAAAGATCAATACACCAATTATTTCCCACATTATAAAAGTTATTTTTTCATAATTTTCTTTTCTTGGCGAGGTAGATTTAATTTGCCATTAGAAGCTCTAAAGCTGAGAGGTCAGTTTCACTGTTCAATGAAAGAGAGTGCTTTCTGCCTAGCAGGAAACACTGTTCCCAGCTGCAGAAAGCAGTCCAGAGAGATTACTTTTCAGAAAAAAATTTTCATTAAAAATGTTGATTATGAATCAATAGAAACTTTTTTCCCCCATACCAAATTGAGTAGAACTATTCTATACCTTCCTCCACAACCCTCCCCCCAAATCAGAGAAAGAACCCCTGGGTGGGTTCCCCCTAGAGTTTTCAACACTGTAACTATGCTGAAATTCAAACCAGGGCAAGCAGATTTTATAAGACTTCATGGGATATACTACATATACCAATAAGAATCGAATACGAAGCATGATTATTTTCTGGTGAGAGACTTACTTGAGATTTTCTAAAGAATTCTTCAGGTTTCCTGTAGCCCCATTTGTCCCTGGTGCTGAATGGTGTTTATGAGTTCATGGTCTTCCTCATGTTACAATTCCACCCCTCCCCTAATTCATTCTATCGTTTTATTATGTGTTGACATCAGCCTTATAGATGATGATATTCTGGCAGAGTCCCCTTTCAAGGCTTTCTGAATATCACTAGTAAGTGTACTTTGACCCCGTTTCTGGAACTCCATCCCCAGGGCTGCAAATTATACTTTATTCCATTGTTCTCAAGTGTCTAGAGCCAACTTGTCTGTTTAAGATACTGAGCTGAGTATTGTCTCTCCAGCACATCTATAAGTATTGATTCCTATGAGAGGGGCCTAATTATATTTGTGCTTATCTTAGTACCACAGCATTGAAAGAGGCTTTAAAAATTCCTTCATATCATCTAGTGCCTGGGTCCCCCCATCTCCATCAGCCTTCTGTGCTACAAGTGAAAGAGTGAGACAGCTATAGGAGCTTGATAACCTCTCTGCATATCCTGGGTTGACTGAGGCCATGCTCATGTGCAGCAGAGATAAGATTGAGGACAGGCCACTCACACATCCCTGGCCAATGGAACCTGCACACATGCACAGAAGAGTCATAGGAGAATCCAGAAGATAAAAGCTGGGGCTGGCTTGAAAACATCCTGAGCTTTGAATCTACTCCAGGCAATACACAGGTTCATCAGCAAAGAATGAAAGCCTCACTGGCTTCAGGGATCTGAGCACAATGCCTGAATAATCTTTGCCTGAACTCTAAGCTATGTAGACACAGGGGCAATCCCTAGGCAATCAAGCTTAAAAATAAAAACAAAGGAAAAAAACTGAGCAAAGTCATCAGCTGCCAC
>NW_012147190.1:942498-944627 GCF_000956105.1 Propithecus coquereli | reverse complement strand
GGGTAGAACGGTGTTTAGAACTCAGGCAAGCCTACATTCCCGGTGTCGCTAGCATATGACTTTCAAAAAGCTCTTGTAATCCTCCAGGTTGCAGGTTCCTTAACTGTAAATTAGGGGTAAAAATACCAACCCACAACGGTGATGGTGTCAGGTTGACAGGAGACAGGCTGTGAGTGTTATTATGCAGTAGCTGAGCTGACTTTGCAATAGGTTCTAGGGCCTTACTGTAGCAGAGAGCAACATGGTCCCATAAAATGGACCAATCAGCCAAGCTCTATTCACTTTACCCAAGAAAGTGATCTTACAAATGTGTCTCTGGTTATCTGGGGTGGAGCACAAAACAATCCAGATATGTGTCTAGCAATAAGGCGGCAGGAAAAAGAGAGGGGAGCACTGACAACTGAAGATGTTATAGATTTTGCATCCATACATTTCTCCATACATGCGATTGTTTATCTGACGGAGTTACATTTATTTCACTAACATGCATTGGGAAGGCTCTGTGAGGGGGTAAATAGATAAATAATTCACAGTTCCCACCTTTAAAGAAACTATAGGAAAAATGGGGAAGCCTAATATTCATAGAAAACCATCTGGGTGCTTAGGTATGTTATCAGAGTAGGCTATTGCCAAAACAGCTATAAAATTTCAATAACAACACAACAGATCTTTATTTCTTGCTCATATAAATTCTATTTCCTCGTGTAGTCACTCAGGGACCCAGACTCCTTCCATTTTGTGAAGCTGAAATGACCTAGAGCAGGGGTCAGTGAGCTATGTCTCATGGGCCAATTATGACCCACTGTTTTTGTAAATTGTTTTTGGTAAAATAAAGTGTTATTAGACACAGCCACACCCATTCATTTCCCTATCATCTATGCTTTGTAGCTGCTTCACACTAAAATGATAGAGTGAAGCAGTCGTTGACAGGGACCGGACCGTAAAGCTAAAATATTTACTATCTACTTCGTTACAGAGAAAATTTGTCTTGCCCTAGGACATTGGAATCCTGTGTGGCATCCTCTGATTCAACCCACAGACGGGAAAGAAAAAGAATGGAAGATTGTGTGGGAGGATTTATGGCCTGTATGTCTGGAAGTGGCATTCTTCAATCCCACTACAAGCTAACTAACTTCACGGGAAGCTGGGAAATGCAGCGTAGCTGTGGCTCAGGTGGGCAATGCATGGCAGTTTTCCGCAGACTGGTACTGAGAGAGGCTCTTCCGTTCATTCTATCCTCTTTGTTCCTGAAAGCGACCCTGTAAGCTGGGCATCTGGACTGCAGTTCCAACTATGTGGGAAGCTAAGGCAGGAGGATCACTTGAGCCCAAGAGTGCAAGGCTATAGTGTACTATGATCGCACCTGTGAATAGCCACTGCACTCCAGCCTGGGCAACACAGCGAGACCTTGTCTCTAAAACAAACAAACAAACAAACAAACAAATGAACAAAAACCAATCCTGTAAGATAAGGACAGTACTGCATTGCAAATGAGATACCTGAGGTTCAGAGAGGTTAAACAACTTGCCTTAAGGTCAACCAGCATCAAAATAGTGGGAGTAGCAATAGGATCCTCAGGATATCTGTGCTATTCTTTCTGGAGAAAACATTTTAAAAATTGTAGTAAAATATGCATAACATTACCCTTTTAACCATTTTTTTAAGCGTACACTTCAGTGGCATCTGAAATGTATCTTTGAGAGTGCGAAGTTTCCTAGTTTTTGACAAGAATTTTAAAATGTAGGGTTTTTGTTTCAGTGATAATCTTAAGAAGTTAAACATACTCATTGGGGCAATTGCCTTAAAACTGAATACTGACACAAAATTTCCGACATCAAATTTTAGTTTGTGTTTATTGATGCCAACAGTGATTCTTAATTGTCATAGGCTGATAAGAAAGGGACAGAAGTGGATTTGATAGTGAAATTATCCCTTTAAGTTTTTCCTACACAATATAAATTAAGAAATGTTTTGTGGTAGTTCATAAAAAGAGAAAAGTAATAGAAGAATCAGGCCATTACAGAGGACATAATTATATAGGCATGTCGTGCCCAAAATAACCTACTTCATTGAACTCAGAACCATGTTGACATTTGTGTGGCAATTTAGTTTTCACAAAACAGTGTCAT
>NW_012147190.1:935947-942448 GCF_000956105.1 Propithecus coquereli | reverse complement strand
CCTTGAAAATATTAACGAAATTGACAGATTCTTAGCAAGTCTGACAAGGAAAATAAAAGAGAAGATACAAACTGCCAAAAATCAGGAATGACAGAATAAACGTTATTACCAACCCTATGGAAACTAAAAGGATTATATGGGATTATTATGAATAACTTTATGCCCCAAATTTAGACAACTTAGGCGAAATGGACACATTCCTAGAAAGACACAAATTACCAACATTGACAGAAGAAGAAATAGAAAATATGGATAGATCTATAAGGAGAAATTGATCACCCATGTTCACGGCAGCATGAGTCTCAATAACTTAAGGTTGAAGCAACACAAGCATCCATCGGCATATGAATGGCTAAACAAATGTATAATATACATGCAATGGAATATTATTCATCCTTTAGAAAGAAGGAAATTCTGACACATGCTACAATATAAATGAACTTTAAGGACATTAAGTCAGTCACAAAAAGACAAACATTCTATGGTTCCACTTACATTATGCACATAGAACAGTCAAATTCATAGACACAGAAAGTAGAATGGTGGTTGCCAGGGGCTGGGGGAGTGGGGAATGGCGCGTTGTTGCTTAGAGGTATAGAGTTTCAATTTTGCAAGATAAAAAGAGTTCTGGAGATTGCACAATAATGTGAATATCTTTAACACTACTGAACCGTACACTTAAAAATGGTTAAGATAGTAAATTTTATGTTGTATAATTTGACCATAATTTTTTAAAAAGAAAAAAGAAGCCTGCTTGGAGAGCACAAGACTTCAACACTTGTCACCACACCCACATAAACACAAAGCACCCCAAAGAATTAAAAAAAGAAGTAAAGAAATCGAATTAGCAATTAAAAATATTTCCACAGAGAATAATCCAGAACCAGATAATTCTAGTAAATTCTATTAAATATTTAAAGAAGAAATAGTACCTCTACTTTCCAAAAGTAGAGGAGGAGGGAACACTTCTGAACTCATTCTAGGAAGCCACTATTACCTTGTTAGCAAAACCAGACGAAGACCACACCGGAAAAGAACGCTACAGACCAATTTCCTCACATATAAAAATTCTTAACAAATTGTTAAAAAGTTGAATTTAGGAATATATTAATAGGATTATAAACTATGACCAAGTGGCAGTTAGCCCTAGAGTGTTAAGTAGTTTAATGTGCATTTCTGTAGAGTATATACCTAAGAATGGAATTTCTAGATTATAGGGTAAAATATTTTGTAGGTAATACTAGATTACTTTCCAAAGTGGTTGGACTTACTAGCAGTGTATGAGAGTTCTTATATGTATTCTTCAATTACAGTAGTCCCCCCTCCATCTTCGGGGGATACTTTCCAAGACGCCCAGTGGATGCCTGAAACCATGGGTAGTACTAACCCCTACATATACTATGTTTTTTGACTATACATACATATCTATGATAAAGTTTAATTTATAAATTAGGCATGATAAGAGATGGATAACAATACTAATAAAATAGAACAATTATAACAATATACTGTAATAAAAGTTATGTGGATGTGATCTCTCTCTCTTTCTCTCTCTCTCTCAAAATATCTTATTGTGCTATACTCACCTATTTTCAGAACTTGGTTGACCACTGGTAATTGAAATCCAGGAAAGTGAAACTGTGGATAATGGTAGACTGCTTAATTTCCTTTAGTAGTTTGAAAGTAACACACTCCAGTTCTTCAATTTTAGTTGTTACCTTATGTTACCAGCGTTACCTTACGTTATGGGTTGAAATTGTTTCCCCCCAAAAAAAAGATATTGAATCCCTCTCCCCCCGCCCCCACCCCAGTACCTGTGAATGTAACATGATTTGGAAATAGGGTCTTGCAGATGTAGTAAAAATAAAGAGGAGTCATTAGGGTGGGACCTAATCCAATAGGACTGGTGTCCTCATAAGAAGAGAAGACAGAGACACCCAGGAGGATGACAGCCATGTGAAGACAGAGGCAGAGATTGAAGTGATGCTACCACAAGCCAAGGAACGCCTGGGGCTAGCAGAGGCTAGAAGAGGCAAGGAGGGATTCTTCCCAGAGCCTTCAGAGAGGCCCTAGAACACCTTGATTTTGGATGTCAGGCCTCCAGTACTAAGAGAAACTACATTCTGTTGTTTAACCCTCACCTCCCCACCCCAGTTTGTGCTACTTTGTTAAGGCAGCCCTAGGAAACTAATACATCTTAGAAATTCCAGCCTCCATAATTAACTTACCAGGGTTCACGAGTAATCAGAATGTTTACCCTCTGCTGGACAAATAAGGAACACAAGGGAAAGCATGAACAAGATTCTTTTGTCATTTCTCCATTTCCCTTCTTTGAACTCATATGCTTTTCTTCTCAATGGAAATTCTCATTCCTATTTTATAGCTGATGCCTATTTTATTTGCCCACACTCCCTACTTGCTTGGTTCCACAAACTTTCATGCATTTCAGATCCTTTCTGGATGATTCTCTGTCTGCCTGAAGCACAGTAATAGATTTCCTGAAGTGAGAATCTGCTGGTGACAAATTCCCTCCCATCTAGTTTGTCTGTCATGGGTGCAGAATTCCACGGTGGCAATTATTTCCATTTGGTGCACTGAAGGTACCATTCCACTGTCTTCTGTCTCCCATTACTGCTGTTGAGAAAACAGCTAGCGGTTTGCTAGAAGCCAGTCTAATTGTCATTCTTTTAAAGGTAACTTGTCTTTTTTTCCCCTCTGGCTGCTTCTGAGATTTTTCCCTTTACCTTTTTTTTTCTGAAAGTTTACTATCATGCATCTGTTTGCATATTTCTTTTTATTTTTCTTGATTAGAATTCCCTGGATCTCCTTAATCTATACACTAATGTGTTTTTCAAGTTCTGGAAAATTCTCAGTCATTTTCTCTCCAAAGAATTCCTCTGCCTTATTGGCCTCTTTCCTCTCCTCCAAGGACTTGATCAAATGTATGTTGGATTTCTCACTATACCCCCCTCATGTCTTACTCTCGTTTTCACTTTTTCCTACTCCCTGATTCATACTGGAGAGTTTGTTCTAATTTATCTTTCAGTTCATTAATTCTTCCTTATGTTTTATCTAATCTGCTGAGTTTTTAACATTATTTTAGTCTTTTTTAAAAATAAAAGTTGTTCGTTTCTTTTTCAGATATGTGACAAATTTTATAGTTTTTCTGTTTCCTGCAGATATTATCAAGCTTGTCATTTATTTCTTTAAACATGGTAACTATGGTGACACATTAGTCTGTGTGATACTTTCAACATCTGAGGAGAGTGCAGATGCGTTTCTGCTTTCTTTTTTATCATGATTATTTTTTTCATTTCAAAATATTAATTAAGATGTCTGCTTTCTTTTGATTTCTGCCGATTCTCACAAGGTTGTGTTTCCTTGTGTTCCTGCTAATCTTTGCCCCCTGCTTTCCTTGCCCTTGCACAATTGTGTAGGGATTACTAAGGCCATGGGTAGCCATGCCCTGCCCCTGAGAAACTTTGGGTTTGCTTCTGTCAGACACCTGGGAGCACTGCCGCCTGGGTACCACCGTGAACCATTTGAGATTCTTTAGCCAGCTCAGGCTGTAAGTGCCTGGCTGTAAATCCTCCTGAGGGCCAGTCTAGGGCCAAAAGTCCCTCAGGCTTGGGAATGGGAGTAGGCTTAGACTTACTCTGTCCGCACGTTGAAAATGCCACTGTTTGAAATCCCAGCTTCATTTGAGGACATCTTCTGAACATGTCCCACCTTGGATGGCTTTGAGCCCTGACCTTTGCCATCTTTCCACGCAGCCCCTGAGCAGAAGCCCACGTGAACAAGAACCAGAAGTGCCTTGAGGCATAAGTGCTTTCGTGTCTCGTATTCCAATCACTTTTCTGGGTACAGGTCTTTTCCCCCCAAATTGGCCTGAGAACTCCCCGCTACTGTTTTGGCTCTTCAGGCCGTTCAGGGGAGTTCAAAAATATTATAAGCAGGGTGTGTGGTGGTGGGAGGGGGGTTGATCTGAATGACGCAGCTGCCATGACTGCAAACCGGAAGCTCATTGATATTGTTTTTAGACTCCCACATCTTTGAATACATCCAGGTTGGCGTGATTTCCCCAGAACGTAATGGAATTTGGGTGCTTAAATGCTTGTGAAGTACATGCACATGGCTACCGGCTAGCAGAAAGGAAAATGGAGAGAAAATATACTTTGTTTAGATTTCTTACCCAATTCTAGTTATTTAAGAATATGGTCCAAGTCTTTATTAAACAAAAACTGTTTGCATGTTTCAAGGCAGCATAACCTCCACAAATCTTAATATAAGAACCTAAGCTTATACAATCTTTTTAAATGTTAATGTATTTATTGGAGGTAGTTTCATTTGAGCAAATAACCCAATTTGTGAATAGAAGCCTTCAAAAATACACAATGGAAGAATCAACAACTGCTCTCACTTATTAGAAATAGAGGCTATATTTTATATTTTAAAAATATCAATGTTTCTCATGCATGCCCTTATGCAAAGTTAATGACATAGAATATTTTCATTAAAGTATTAAGAATAACTATGCTATTAAAACTAAGACTACTGCAAAGACTGAACAAAATTTTAATCCAAATTACAAAAGCTTTTGGTCTGAAGCTAAAAGGTACTTCACAGTTTAAAATCCTTGTGAGCAATTTGAGAAAATGTTTTGCACAGGTTTGGCTAACTCTCCTGGGGAGAGTAATATTCTTGAGAGAGTTTTGAATGTAGTTAGGCTACTGATGTGGCCTACCCATTTCAAAATCCAGTCTCTATTCTATCTGATGGTACGTGCTTTTTGAAGGCTACCATCCATCATACAAGAGGATATTTTCTTTTTCTTACTTTTATAACACACATTCATGCCATTCCATTTTAGAGTATAAATGCTGTTCTTCATCCTCTTGAAAAGTCAAGTGAGGTAAGAATAATGGCCATAAGGTATATTCCTGTCCCTGCGGTTTCCAACAGCAATGATGAAATCAGTGTAGGGTGGTGAGTGAGTGTCCCCTGGCTCTTTCTAGGGCCTAGGGCAGCAGTGCTCAGCAGCAAGGACATCTTTCCTGGGGTTGTTTGAGAATCCCCTCCTGAGCCCATACCCTCTAGCTGCCCCACCTCAATGTCCAGAGACCTGAGATCTTGGATGGCCCTTGCGTAGCTGAATCAGGTCATCTTGGGTGGTTCCCCCACATGGCTTTTGCACACATAGCCGGAAATGGATACGCCAAAGGGGAAACCAAATCTCTCTCTTCAGAGACAGCACAGCAGACTGGTGAACAGAGAAGTGTGGCTGCAGGGGGTGACCTGGGACCCAATGCTGCCTTCACCACCCAATGCTGCCTTCACCAATCTTGTCTAAGATTTTAGACAATCTTGTCCCTCTGTGTCTCAGTTTCCTCATTTGTTAAAGGAGAGCAATGATTGTTTCCACTTCTTAGACTTGCTTTGAGGAATAAATGAGGTCATAAATGGAAAGAATTTAGGATGGTTGTCAGCACATAAGAAGTGCTCAATAAATGTTTGATATTATTATTCAGACTCGAGAAATGTTTTGCACAGGTTTGGCTAACTCACCTGGGGAGAGTAATATTCTTGAGAGAGGGTTTTGAATGTAGTTCAGAAATAATTAAATGCCTTCCTTGATTGAAATAGAAAGGCAATTAAGACAATGAAGCATTTTTCTCTGTGGTATCTAGGACATATTTTTCTCATTTTCCTTTTGTAATGGGAAAATCTGAAACTCAGTGAAACTTACTCAGAGTGGTGACAAATTACTCATTCTGAGGTCAATTGTTCCCCAACAAATGCATTTCAAATAGGGAAGGCAGATAAGATTCTAGAGGCCTCAAAATCCAAGGCTGGGGTAGAACGGTGTTTAGAACTCAGGCAAGCCTACATTCCCGGTGTCGCTAGCATATGACTTTCAAAAAGCTCTTGTAATCCTCCAGGTTGCAGGTTCCTTAACTGTAAATTAGGGGTAAAAATACCAGCCCACAACGGTGATGGTGTCAGGTTGACAGGAGACAGGCTGTGAGTGTTATTATGCAGTAGCTGAGCTGACTTTGCAATAGGTTCTAGGGCCTTACTGTAGCAGAGAGCAACATGGTCCCATAAAATGGACCAATCAGCCAAGCTCTATTCACTTTACCCAAGAAAGTGATCTTACAAATGTGTCTCTGGTTATCTGGGGTGGAGCACAAAACAATCCAGATATGTGTCTAGCAATAAGGCGGCAGGAAAAAGAGAGGGGAGCACTGACAACTGAAGATGTTATAGATTTTGCATCCATACATTTCTCCATACATGCGATTGTTTATCTGACGGAGTTACATTTATTTCACTAACATGCATTGGGAAGGCTCTGTGAGGGGGTAAATAGATAAATAATTCACAGTTCCCACCTTTAAAGAAACTATAGGAAAAATGGGGAAGCCTAATATTCATAGAAAACCATCTGGGTGCTTAGGTATGTTATCAGAGTAGGCTATTGCCAAAACAGCTATAAAATTT
>NW_012147190.1:931836-934202 GCF_000956105.1 Propithecus coquereli | reverse complement strand
TTTTAACAGTGTCTACCACATAGAGATAGTTCCCGTTTATAAACAATTTAAATTTGAATTTGGAAACTGTACCAGTCAAGTCAGGCTAAGTTAAGCTGCAATAATGAGCGAGCCTGAAATCCCAGTGTCTTAAACCACCTGCTTACGTTAAATCCATTGCATATCAGTAAAGAACCCTGCAAATGGCAGGCCCCCAAACTGATGGATTTACCCTCAGTAACAACCCTGGTTAAGGGGAACAGAACAGGTGCTCTGGGGGTTCTTTTACTCATAAGTTTGTGCTCTGGCTCAGGTAAATCAGGTGACCACACAATCTTCACGGAGAGGAGAACAATCTTCATGGATGCCCAGAAGGACAGCAAAAGCAGGTGTCTGTTAACAGCAATAATGTCTGCAGCAGAAAGCATTCTGCATCTTTTTACAAAGGAGTGTCCTGAGGCATTGTTTTGACACTTTCTATTCCCTACTAAAGTTTTAGATAGATTTTTTTAATTTCATAGGCAGCTGTGGCTTTTGAGAGACAATCAAACTCTGCTGCTTCCTGGTCACATGGCATGGGCAAATGTAAACCTCATTCCTCCCCAGTGAAATGGGGGACAAATGTCATTGCATGGTTGGCGGAGAGGAGTCAAGGCGCTAACTCATGTGAAACCTCTTCGTCAATTTTAAATTATTACCCAAATGAAAGCAATAGTATTATTCTTGGCAGTCAGTCACGTCACAGCCAGGATAAAGAACAGATAGTAATGATTTCACCCTACGGCGCTTGTCACACAATCAATGTTTTCTCACTAAAGTTTCCTGAAAATTCACAGGAAATTTCTTTAGGTGATCAGATAATGAAACCTGAAGAGAATAGTTCTTCAACGTAGAAGCAAATTTCTCCTCTTGGCTAGAAAATGACAAAGCATTTTACACGGCTCCAAATCTATATGGCCCATTTTTCTAGCAGATTCCCACATTTAGAAGATTTGAGGTTGAAGAAAAGAAGTACTGTCTATCTTGTCTAAGAAGCAATTGTTTTAAGTTGGGATCAGTATGAAAAATTTAAAAAACATTTCATAAAATAGTGTTGGGAGTGGAGACACAGGAAGATTCTCACACTGTAGCATCAGCTCCTGAGACTGGTATCACCCAAATACCTCAGAATTCCAGAGTGGTAGAACTAGATGGTATCCTGAAGATCATCTTATCTAATCACTTTATTTTCCAGATGTTCTAGTCAGCTTGGGCTGCGATAACAAAATACCACAGACTGGATGGCTCAAACAACAGACATTTATTTTATTTATTTCTCACAATTCAGGAAGTTGGTAAGTTTGAGATCAGGGTGCCAATATGGTTAGGTTCTGGTGAGGGCTCTTTCTGGCTTGCAAATGGCTGCCTTTTTGCTGTGTGTGTCCTCACATAGCAGAGAAATAGAGAGAGAGAGAGAGAGAGAGAGAGAGGGAGAGAGAACGCATGCGTGAGAGCATGGGGGCTCCATCTTCATGACCTCATCTATACCAAATCACTTCCTAATTACCTTTGGGAAATATTAAAGAAAAATACTTTCCTTTATACTAATAATACCATCACATTGGGGGTTAGGGTTTTAACACATGAATTTTGGGGGTGACACAGTCTGAGGAAAAAATGTCCGGAAAAGTTAAATGACGTGCCCTACATTAGGTTCCTTAAATACAAGTTGATTGGCCAAATATTAATATTTTACCCTTTCACCAACCTGAAATTATAGAAATGAACACAATGGACAAAGAAATGCTTCTTTATTCCCTCATACAATTGCTAATAAAGTCTCTTCCAATCAGAACCTACAGAACTCTCTTCATGATGAATCTGCAAATGGGCAAAGAGCTTACTAAAAATTCTTGTGAAAGTCCTGCAATGATTTTGAGGTTTTTTTTCAAGCATTTCTAAAATTCAATTGTTTTCCTCATATCTGAGTTTTCCAAATGATGTTTTGACCCCCAGAAAATGTACAAATTGAGTAGGAAAATAAGATTCAGATTTCTAGTTGAATGATTTCATTATCTGATTATTCTATTTAATCAGATGTAGAAGTCTACTTTTCACTGGAGGAGAAGAATGTTCACATTGTCCGCAAAAAGAAAAGCACAGATGAGTTACCTTTGTACGTGTGTTAGGAGAGGCTAGGTTATGCTACAATAAAACAGTCTTTGGGATTTACAGTAACAAAGGATTATTTCCCATTCTCGCTAAATGTCTGTGCAGGTAGGGGGTGGTCTCCGCACCACCTGTCTGTGCAAGGAGTGGTAGGCTGATGGAAACTCCACCTGGGGTCAGCAGCAGCTGTGCCACAGGGACGGGGATTTGGTAAATTGCACGCTGGCTCTTCATGCTTC
>NW_012147190.1:927252-929661 GCF_000956105.1 Propithecus coquereli | reverse complement strand
AAAGACTACGTTTACTGGTGTTGGATAAGCAACGATAGCCATTGTTGAGGAGCTCTCTGATCAGGGAGAGGAGAGAGACATTTAAACAGCATTTCCTGTCCAATGTTTACATGAGCTCTAGGGAAGTCAGGGAAAGGCACGAGTGACCACTGGGGAGGGGTTTGAAAAGGTTTCAAAGGGGTGACCATTGAGCTGGTGATTGATTACAAGGGGGAAGTGCTTCACCAGGTGGAGAAGGGGGCAGGCGCTCTGGTCGTGTGCAAAGGTAAGGCGATGGGGCCTGTTTGGGGACTTTCGAGGGTCAGGATAAGGGGAACGTTGTATTGAGAAAAAGAGAAATGATAAAAATGAATGGAAAATCAGCAGTGGGAACTTGGGGGCTTGGACCAGGAAGGCCCAGCCTTCGGTGGCCGTGTCGGGAGGGAGGCTGAAAGGTCGCGAGGTGGCGCTGTGGCTCCACCTTAAGGGACGATTCGGGCGCTCGCGGGTCACCCGCACGCCCAGGGCGGTCTCGGAGAGGTGAGACAGGGCTGTCTTAGGCTGTTTGGCACTATCTTCACGGCAGCCACCAAAAAATGATGATATAGATAATAAATATATAAGCAAATTATCCGGAAGCAATCTCTTTTAGGATGCATGACATTGATAATCACAAACTGTCCGGGAGGAACGATTAAGAGCGCGGAACTGTCCAGCAGGGACCACTGCAAGCTCAGTCTGCGTAATCTGTGGGCCCCTAGGTGGAACCGGCCTCGCCTGCCGGGAGCTGAGCTGGGCGATAACCCGTGGCCTCCGGGCCGGTCCTGCGCCCCACAGACGGCTCCCTGCTACTTGTAAAGCCAAAGGAGCAGCAGTCTCGACGGCTGCCCTTTGGCCTTCAGTCACATCCTGCCTGCTAATTTCCCCTGACTAACGCTGGTTTTTAGGACTTCGCTGCGTTTCACACGCACAAGTGTACACACAAACCACGTGTGAGCTCAAACACACACGTGTACGAAGGCCTTGCACAATACACACGAACTTCTGCACATGCACATCCCACTCACATAAAGGAGACACATCTACAGGTGACACTTGCACACACTATACACACGCACACGTGTATTCTCACGCTCGTGTGCACCAATGCCTCAAGCACACGTGCACACATGCAGCGAAGTGCGTGATGCCCCTCACCGGCACACACGCTTACTGCACAGGCCCACAAATGTGCAACCACCCTTAGCTCAAGCAAACATATTTGCACACTCACATCATAAGTACCTTGCATGCCCGTAGCCAACAAAGACCTTGCAGCGCTCAGCGGTGTGTAAATCTCTAATGAAGTGCGCCGCAAAGGAAATACGCGCTCGAACTTTCTGTCATCTCGTCTGCTAGACTCGCCCTCCCTCCTCCAACTTTCCCCTAAGTAAACAGGCCTGCACTTCCCTTTCTCCCCTCTGAATCTTCACAGACCTTCCACACGGTTTGCGATGAAGGGATGCTAATTTCCAAATAGCTGGAGAACTCCCTTCTCCCACCCCGGAGACTCCTTCCACCGAGGGAGCAGAGGGACCTTCCCTGATCCGACTTCCCTCTCGCGGGCTAGGGGACTGCGGGCACCGGCCGCAGGGTGTGGTTTGGTCGCGCCCCCGGACAACCTCAGACTTAGAGATCCTTTCTGGCAGCGCCCCCAGCTGTATTCTCCCGACTCAGAATGGCTAGCTTTTAGCTATTCATGGTCATGCCAAGGTAGAATCATCTTTTCTCCCATTAAACACATCTGCAGGTGTCCCGATTTCTGTCCGCTGATGGGCATCAGGTACAAGCCCCCGAAGTCCTGTGTATAGCCTGTTTAGATTAGGCGAGCTTGCCTGAGCTCTAAGACCTCAGACTTAGAGCTCCGGACTGACTGGCGGTCACACAGTAAATGTGCCAGAGCCAGGGCTGGAGCTGGCACGTCCCTGGCACGCCCTGTCCTCGGCGGGCCAGGAGAGAGAAGTGCATCTTTATCTGGCCGCGTGAATGCACCCTCAGTCCATGCGTTAGTCAGGACTTTTCAGAACTTTCCCCCGTCTCTCTCTCCTCTGCCGTCTGCCCTCGGGAGGCAACGTGCCTCCTCGCTCCTTTCTCCTCCGGGATGCGGAACCCCGACCCAGGGGCTCAAGAGCGAAGGGACCCGTGAACGTCTAGGGGCAAGACATTTGGCGATATTTTGGTTTGGCGACTTTATTAGCGGTTGGCGGTGGACAAGTTTTTAAAACTTCGCTCACAGTACCTCAGTTTCCTCACCTGTAAAATGGGATTGATTTTATCTGTCTTGGTCTGTGGTGGAAATTCAGTGAGTTCATGCCGGTAAAGCTTTCAACAAATGGGATCTATTATTATCTGGGACCGCCCTGGGGGAAATCCGAGACAGCTGGCCAGGCT
>NW_012147190.1:922241-926517 GCF_000956105.1 Propithecus coquereli | reverse complement strand
TGGGGGCGCGCCCTCACAAGGGGAGCGGAGATCAAGGGAATTTTCTAAGTGACAGGTCCCGAGTCTGGCCTCCTGGGGGCGGACGAGCAGAGACGATTCCCTCTCTCGCCGGGACCTTTCCTCTGGTCCTAGTTTGGCTGTATTTATCTGGTTTCTTCTCTTTTGGGGGGCGGGTGTGTTTCTACTTAAGCCCCCAGGAATTACTGCGGCGGCTGATGCCCTTCGGGAAAGGGAATTCATTTCCCTGAGTCTCAAGAGGGATGGCCAAAGGGGCAGAAGCCGGGGGCTTGTGAACTGGGCCTGAGCTTCCTCCAGCGCTGGGAGCGGCGGAGAGCGGGGCAGCCCTGCCTGCCACGGGGAACAGTTGAGAGTTGTAGACTCTAACTAACTCCGACCGCGGAAGAGACTGAGGCGCTCAGCGGGGAGACTTGACTCCAGAGGAAACACTAAACCTCTCTAGTTTCTCCTTTCAGCTATAAACTCATTCTGCTATATATTTCCTCATGCATGGGTTCTTTTCTTCTCCCTCCTGCTCTTCTTTCTCTCTTACAGATCATATATATCCGAAATCAGGAGTGCCCAAATATCTTTAAATACAGATTTCCAGGCACTGACAGCAGAGATTCTGATTCTGCAGCCTGGACAAGTCCTGGAAATCTGCATTTCTACCAATTGCCCGCCCTTCCCCATGTGATTAGGCTCATGAGCCCTGTTTGGGGATTACTGTTGTAAACTACCCTGAAGTCAAATCAAGATATGCTATAAAGCCTAGGAAATGCTGTACATACAAGTGTATCTCTTTACAGGAGATGTGACTAGCAAAAAAGGATAAAGGCAGTCTCAGTGCATACTTTATAGTCACCCCTTTGCACACATGCCTTGTCGCTGGAGGTTGTGCTAGCCTTACATGAGGGGCAGATTTAGAGGTATTTAAGAGGTTCTTTTTCAAAGTTTTAAGATTGCAATTGCCGGCTCAGTTTTCACCAGAGAAAATCCACAAAAAGCTACTGCTCTGCTGGCCTGGGTGTCATTCTCAGTTTTCTGTCACTCTCTATGTCTCTTTTCCACCTTCTCTTTAGCCTCCTTCCTACTTAAACATTTATTACAGGATGAGAAAGCCAGGTTGAAAGCACAACGACACCCAGAAGAAAAGCTATGAATACACTCTGCTTGATTAAAATAAAGTATACTCACCATCCCAGGTGAGGTGTGTGCTGCCTCTGCACAGCCAGGGGGAATTAGTCTTATCCAGAGATTCCTGCCCCTTTTATTTTTCTTCCTTCTCTGGCCTGGCAGATGTGGAAATTGCCTCCTACATATTTAGTTCCTGGGGAGACTGGCTTTAGGGTAGGAATTGGGCTTCTTTCTCTGTGCCAATTTCTCATTTGGGTCATTCAGCTTCAAGCCTTCAACAAACATATCCTTTGAAGATGCTTATAGATTCTGCCTGATCCCCAGAAATCTATCTGTTATGTGTCTCTTACTGATCCTGGACCTCAGGGTGACTGTGTCTCTCCTTTTCCTGGCACTTTTGCCACTTCCCTTTGGCAGTGATCTGTTCCCTTATTGTATGTTCCTCATCACTGGAGAATGTACCCCACCAGACTCAACTTGGAGTCCTACAGACTGTTCCATGGAGAGTAAAATGGAGGCTCAAGAAGTTAAGGAGACGGAGCCCTGGGTCTTATGCCAAGGCTATCTGGGACCAATGCTTCCCGATCCCTTTACCTTGAAAGTTTCTCTCTGAGCTGGACAGTATGGTCCAGGCAGGGAACCAGATTGGCTCTGGGGACCGCCTTGGACCTGGGGCATCAAGTTAATCTTGGAGCTTTGGGAAGCTCCAGGCTTGACTTGGAGACCCAGTTTCAACTGTGCATTTAAATTCTATAGAGGTAGAGAAGGTCCACCTCCTTTTTCTCCTCCCTACAAACCTACAACCTTTTAAGTCTTTCCATCATCATACTCCTCCTGAACTAGTACTGTATGCTAGGAACTCTTACAGATGCTATGGGGATCCTGATGGATCAGACCAGTCTTTTCAGGGGTGTCTCAGAGGAGATGGCATTAATTATGGTACCAGGGAGAAAGTGCTCAGCACACAAGAGGTCCAGTTTAAATGGTATGAGAGCTCAGCAGGTCTCATGCACAAGAGATAAAGCAGTATTTGAGGACAGTGGCCATGCACCCGCAGGCCAGGAACACACTCTTGCATCCAGTTTCAGAATCAGGAAGGGCTCCACTTTCCTGCTCTGCCAAGAGCACAAAGCGTAACTCTTGCCTGTCTCCAGGCAGTATGGGCATGTGTACTTTTCCATCACTGACCCCATGAGCTTCCTAAATCAAAGGGCCAAGGAAGGCCGGCAGAAAGGGGACCTGGATTTCTGGCAGAGAATTTCCCTGAAGGAGTCCTTAGCAGATTTGACTGCAGTCAGGGTGTTCCTTTGAGGACAATGAAACAGAAGTTCACCATGTGCTTATTAGAGGTTACAACCTGCTAAAAAATGATGGGGCACATTACCCTGAAATTTCTAGTTATTTCCTTTGCCACCACAGACATATGTGCTGAAAGGCCTGAGGTAGGAGACAGTTTCATCCTTCTTTCTTTCCTTTCTTCCTTCCTTCCTTCCTTCTCTCCATTCTTCCCTCCTCCCTCTCTCCTTTCCCTCCCTCTTCCTCCCCCTTTCCCTCCTTCCTCTTTTTCCTTCCCTCTCTCTCTCCCTTCCTCCCTCCCTTCCTTCCTTCCCCTTTCCTTCTTTTCTTCCCTTTTTCCTCTCTTCCTGTCTGGCTTTCTGTCTCTCTGTCTCTCTTTCCATATGGCAGGGACAGAAGTTGGGAAGGGTTTGTTCAAGCCCTCCTTTTTAACAGAAAGAGTGAGAGGGAGGAGAAAAATCCTACATCAAATAACCAACTAATTAGAGATGACATACTTTGTTGTTGTTTTGGTAGTTACTAAAAAAATGCAACAAAAACTACTTTGGGGTAGGGGTGAGGGGTGGGGATTGAATTTGAGAAGACTTAAAAACAGATCCTGACACAGCCCCAGTGAGAACATTCATCCCACCATTCACGTATCTCGAGGACTGCCCGAGAGAAGTGAGCGTGTGAGTGAGAACAGTGCCTAAACGCTGGCAGCTTTTAGCCTAGCGGCCAAGCAAGAAGCGTTTCGGGGGCCGGGCTCGGGGCAGAGCCTGGGTCCCCACTCCCTGGGGACCCACAGAGCCTCGTCTGCTGGGACTCAGGGTCCACCCACCCCTCCCAACATGGAGGCGGTGCCCCTCCGCCAGCTCCCAGCCCCGACTTCGCGCACCCATATTCCATCCCACCACCCCGCCTCAAAGCGAAGAGGTGGGCACCTGGGACGTGCGTCCTGCTTTTTCTGCCCGGGCTCTCCCGTCTCCTCCACTTTTGTCCCCGACGTCCCAGAACAGCGGAGCAGGACGCGGCATCAGCCCTGGGAGGGCGCAGCCTGTGAACCTCGAGCGCGCTCAGGGCGCGGCGAGGATGCTAAAGGACTGCAATGGCCAGGATGCAGACCCACAGCTCAAATTCCTGGGAAAGATACCCCCCTCCCTTTCCCTGTGCCCTCCCGGTCCTCGCTCAGACCCGCTCCTCCCCAGCTCAGACGCCGGTGCTCAGCGCTCCCTCGCTCGCCACTTTGCGGGGAACTTTGGCCCGCTACCCTGCGCCACCAGGAAAACGATGTTAATGAGGGAGCGGGGCCTGGCGCCGCTGGCAAGTCAGTTCCTGAGCCGCGATTGGCTGCGGCGAGGCGGAAAGATGACGTTATGCAAATGAAGGGGCGGGCCTGCGAGGCGCGGGTCCCGCCCCCTCCCTTTGGGGTTAGAGTGCCTGTGTTTAGCTCTGGGGAGAGTCAAACTGGATTCCATAGGGAAAGCCTGCAAATCACTTCTATTTTAGCAAGGAGAAAACAGAATCTCCATCCAGCAGGGTCCACCCCTCTCTTTCTCCCTCTCCTCTCTCTCTTTCTATCTCTCTCTTTCCCTCCCCCCCTTTCCTCTCTCCCTCTCTCCCCCCTCCCCCTACCCTCTCTGGTGTATCTGTCTACGGCAACCAGCGTCCTTCTCATCTATACGCACTGAAAGGAAAGAAACATCTTTGGTTGGGAGAGAAGGAGGAAAAAAAAAGAGAGAGAGGGAGAGAGAGAGAGGAAAAAACTTGCCTGGTTGTGGAAAATGACACTTGAAGTAGCAAAGCCGGCAGCGCGAGTTGAGTCTATTGTTTCTTAAATTGCCATCAGGTTTTTTTTTTTTTTTTT
>NW_012147190.1:915738-921851 GCF_000956105.1 Propithecus coquereli | reverse complement strand
TTTTAATATTTTCAAGGGGGAGGAGATTTTCCACAAGAAAAGGTTGTTTTCATGTTTGGGATTCAGGAAAGCATCCAACGGAGTGGAAGCAGCATGAAGGAAGAGCCGCTGGGCAGCGGCATGAACGCGGTGCGGACGTGGATGCAGGGCGCCGGGGTGCTGGACGCCAACACGGCGGCGCAGAGGTGGGTACCGCGCGGGGACCGCGGCCGAGGAGGCGAACGGCGAGCCGGGGAGCTGGGAGGCGGCGGCGGCGGCGCTGCCGTGGGGCCGGGCCGCGCTGGTGCGTCCGCTGCTCCGCTCCGCTCGCCGCCCGGGCTCCGCGCTCCCAGCCGCGCTGCCTGAGTCGCTTGCGGCTGGAGAACCGGAGCTGCCTGCGAGGAGCCCACGCTTTGCCGGCACTTTCCCCCGCCTCGTCTGTGACTGTTTTCATTTTGTTTTAACCCAGAAGAGGCATCTCAGCAGCACGGTGTTGGGTATCTGTGTTTTTATGTGATCGCTGTTTCTTTCCCGTCCGGCTATCTGTTCGTTTCTTTCTTTTCTTTTCCTTTTCTTTCTCTCTTTCTTTCTTTCTCTCTCTCTTTTTCTTTCTGTCTCTCTTTCTTTCTTTTTCTTTCTTCTCTCTTTTCTCTTTCTCTTTCTTCTTTCCTTCTGTTCTCTTCCTTTCTTTCCTCTTTCTTTCTTCTTCCCTCCTTTATTTTATTTCCTTCTCTTCCCCTCCTTCTTTCCCTCCCTCTTTCTTCCTTCCTTCCCCTCCTCCTTCTATGTCTTTCATTTTCCCTTCTTTCCTCTCTTCGTGCATTATTTTCTTTCTTCCTTCTTTCTTTCATTTTCTCCTCTTCTTTCCCTCTCCTCCTTTTCTTCATTTCTCCTCCACTCTCTTCCTCTTTCCTTCCTTCCTCCTCTTCTTTCTTCACACTTCCCTCCTTTCTCCTCTTTTTCCTTCACTTATCTTCCTATCTCTCCTGTTTTCTCTCCTCATTTCTCCCACCAGTTTTCTCTTATTTCTCCTCTCTGGTTCTCCCTCCCTCTCTTTTAGTTTTTCTCAGTCTACCGGTAGAATAGCAACTCCCAACTTTAAGTCTGACATCTTCTAAAAGTCTTCCCCACCCCCTGTCACCATGGTCCCTTCCAGCCCCTCTCCCACTCGCAGCTCCCAGACGCTAGACTGGGTGGCCTGGAGGCATTGCCCTTGGAGGTTGACCCGAGGGAACTTTCCTGGGCACACCCAACTCCCTTTCCGGGGGCTCCTGGTCCCAAATGAGGAATGGCCTCCCCCTCCCAAGGCCACCAGCTGGCTTAGGGGAGTGGGAGACCTGGTGGCCCCAGGCCCTATCGGACTCAAGAGTGCGGAAGGGGAAGAAGGAAGATGACTAATTATACCATCTCCAGCTTTCCGGGGCTGGGGACAAGTGTCCCCAACACTGTTCCCATACCCACTGAGCGTAAGGATGGGGGTGGTTGGTAGTGAGAGTGAATTGGGCAACTGGGCTGGAAGCGAAAGTGTGTGTGTGCGGGGCGCGCGTGTGTTTGTGTGTGTGCCTGCGCGCGCTTGTGTCGGGCAGGTCGGGCTGTCAGTGGCCGCCGGGCGCCCCTGGCGCCCCAGCCTCCAGTCCCCGGCGGGCGCGCCCAGCCAGCAGCCCTGGCCTTCAGGATTTCTGGAATGAGTGTCAGGATTTCTGTGGAACAGTGAAACTTTGTCAGGACAGGTCTTTAAGAAACACCTCAGTTCCCTTTCCCACAGCGACCATCCCCGACAGCTCTCAGTCCCGCCCTCGGACCCTCTTCACATGCTTTTTTGGGGGAGGAAATGTCTTTTCCCGAGGCCGGGCACCCGCATTTGGCCCGGGCGCTGGGGGTTTCCTGGAGGGTGGCTGCTGCAACGAGAAGCCGAGTGTGTTCTCCATCCATTCCCACCTGCCCCGTAGCTGAGATGGGAGTTTCGAGGGGTGCCGGGAACTGATTCCCATGCCCCCTCCCTCTAAGTTGTAAACCCTGGGCTCTATTCGGCGAACGTGGGTTCACCTCATCCATGGCCACTTTTCTTCCTCCCCACGCAGCGCGCGTCGGGTCGGGGTAAATGCTCATAGCGTTTCATCTCGCGCGCAAAATCCAAACAAAACTTTCACACCTCTCAGACGAGTTCTGAGGATGCCCCAGCCCTTGGGAGGGAGGAGGAGGACATGCAGGGGGACATGTGTATCCCGTCCCGGGGAGTCTGAGGGGGCGTAAAGGGCGCTCACTGGATGCTTTGGGGGCAGAGGAGATGGGTGTTTGAGGGTTCGCGCGTGTGTTCGGGGCGACAAGGGGGGTGCAGGTCGGTGTCCGGCTTAGCCATCTAACTCTGCGTCTTTGGCCGCAGCGGGGTGGGTCTGGCCCGGGCTCACTTTGAGAAGCAGCCGCCTTCCAATCTGCGGAAATCCAACTTCTTCCACTTCGTCCTGGCCCTCTATGACAGACAGGGCCAGCCCGTGGAGATCGAGAGGACAGCGTTTGTGGGGTTCGTGGAGAAGGAAAAAGTAAGTGGGCACAGAACTGTCGCCCCTCGTCTCCTGTTCGGGAGCAGGCCTAGGCGCCTTAGGAGGCGCGCTCCTCCGTGAGTGCGAAGTATCAGTAACACACTCCTGTTCGGGGTCCCCCAAGCCACTTCCCGTCTCAGACCAGCTCGGCCCCTGCGTCCACTGGGTCCTGCTGGAAAAAAAGTTCCCACGGAGCCCCCAGAGCTGGAGAGAGGCTAGCGGGCTCCACACTCCAGGGCCATGAGTGCCCGGGATGAACCCGCCCTAGACCACCAGACTACGGAGCGCCTGCCTCTGATGGCCCAGGCTCGAGCCCCCAGGCCCTGGGAGGAGGATCGCCCGTGCGCATCCCACGGAATTTTCTGTTAGGAGAGAGGGAGCAGTCAGGAACGGGGAGCGGGGGGTGGGGGGGCGGAGGAAGATCACAGTTGGCGGCAATTTCTGCTGCAACCGGGGAGCAGGCTGGCTCGCCGGCCGGGGGTCCCAGCCTGGGGGAAGTTGCCTCCAAGTTGTTGGTCCACTCGCTGACGCCGACCTGTCTTCTCGGTCTCTTGTGTCTTTGCGTCCTGCTGCAACCCAGGAAGCCAACAGCGAAAAGACCAATAACGGAATTCACTACCGGCTCCAGCTCCTCTACAGCAATGGTGAGGCTCCGGTCGCTCTGTGCTCGCATCCTCGGGCTCCGGGTCTGGGCAGGGGCCGCGGAGAGCTCCAGGTGGACGAAATCCCCCAGTGAAGGCCAGTCCTCCACCACCCTGGAGGTGAACCGGCTTCTCCTAAGTTTCACCCAGGGAAGTTTCACAGGAAGAGGCTGAGTGGCCTGAGGGCAGCCCTGTAGGTTGCCGTTTACCTGTGGCCAGGTGTGGTGCCTCAGCCCTCCATGGGCCACTTTCATTCTGCCTCCCTTTCCTGAGGCCTGTTCCTTCGCCTTGGCCGAAACTCTAGGCCCCAAACCCCTTGGGCTCAGAGGGCTAGGGGAGCGTCATGGGCTTGATGGCCTCAGGCGAGCGCAGAGGGCCTCTTGCCCTGGGAAGGGAGAGTAGGCAGGTGGGGTTCCCGCCCCGTTCCCAGGTGCTTGGAGTCCGCCTTACAAGAGCGCTAAGGCTAGGCCAGCAGCTCCTTTGTGGACACTGGGGAAGGGAGGTCCTGCTGTTTCCTAAGACAGTGGGAGTTCCAGTCGGCTTTGAAGCCCCCCCCCCTTTTTGTATGTGTGTGTGGCTTGTTATTGTTTGTTTTGTTTATTTGTTGCCATCCCCATCTCGTCTCACTTAATTCTCCCTCATTTCCACGTTTTTTCTTTCTAGGGATAAGGACGGAGCAGGATTTCTATGTGCGCCTCATTGACTCCATGACAAAACAAGTAAGTTTCTTGATTCCGCGAGGCGGGGGTGACCTTAGGACCACGAAATTCGGGGGAGTCTAGAAGCTGGTTGCTCCGCAGCAGGAGGGCTGGGACTCGAACCCTCAAAGCGGAGGCGGACCGCGGACCTCGGACCACACTCCCGCGCAGCCTTCCAGTGTCTGTTCGCGCACTTGCGCCCGCCGCGTGGGGATGATGACTCGATGGCTCCTTCTCTCGGAGGAACTGAGGCCTGTGCATTAAGATCGCGGGGCGCTGAATGGAGAGAATAAGGGCTGAATTTTCTCTGACCCGGCAGGGGAGCCCCAGAGGGCGCATAAGGTGCCCAGGGACCTGGTGCAGAGTGGGCGGAATCCAAGCCAGCCAGGCCTCCCCCGCGAAGCCGCGGGGAGAAGGGTTGGGGGATGGGAGGGGAAAGGCGGCTTCCACGGGAATGGTGAGATGGGTTGGGAGAGCAGATGACCACTCCATAGATTTATTTATTTTTTTTTTTAAGAGAGTAGTGGTGGAGATAGTGTTGGAAGAGGGAACGACAATTGTTAGAGGATATTTTGCAAAAACCCTCCAGCTTTTGCCTCCAAGTTTGGCAGGAAGCCAGGCAGCATGAGTGAGCTTGCGGTCTTAAAGGTACATAGACGGCATTTTCTTAAGCTCCCCAACACGCGGGTGTCAAGCAGTATACATTAAGGTTGAGTTATGGTTTAAAAGATACAATTATGAGCCGAGTCAGAAAAGAAGCCTGACGTTTTAATGAGACACAGGAGCTTTCTTCTTCTTCTTCTTAATTTTAAGAAAAGTTTAGTTTCAGAATTAAGTAACTAGTTAGGTAGTTGGAGGACTCAGTAGCAGAAAAAAGAAGACAGCTTTATTGGGTGGGGGAAAGAAATCAGAACAAAGAAAAAAAGTTATCCATTGTGTACCAATGAGCAATTTAGTAAGAAGATTGAAATTTATTTACTTGATTTTGATTTTAGAATGTTTCCTTTCAAATAAGGGGGAAGTGATCTTCTTTCATAAATACTGGCTTAGAAAGTTTCAAATTAGGGATATACACGCGTATTTAAAAATGGTTTTTAGCTATGCCATGGCTTAAATATGTTGTACAAATTGTTCATAAATAAACTGTTGGGAGTTTTAAATTCAACCCAGCAAGAACCAACTAAATAACAGCTAATTTTGATTATTACGTTCATATTTCATTGTGATCCAAGTAGAAAACAGGAGAGTATGAAATATATTTTTAAAAATAATAAGTAAATATCTATTGAAATCTGTTTCATGGTATTTGCCTAAAATATTTGGCATTCTTGAAGATCTGTTTTCTTGGTTGTTTGCTCAGAGTAAATCCCCATTTACACCTTTAGTCTTGGTTTTATTTTCTTTAATGGATTTAATTATTACATAGAATAATTCCCTTCCATTTGGACACGGTATTTTGTTAATTTTTTTTTCCCTATCAAGTAGAAACATAAAAGCCGGATTTCAGTAACTTTTTTTCTTTTACAATATCAAAACAAAATGTCTTAAGTGGAGTTTTGTTTTCAAAAATTGTCTTTGATACCCTGGATATCCTTTCCTGCCATTCTCATCAGAGGAAAAAAAGATGGGAGGGAGAGGGGGAAGGTATGAACTCTAATACATATTCCATATGTATTTATTAGGATTTACTTTTTAAAAGATAAAAAGCACACACACACATACACAAATCAGTATATAAGGCCTGTCTGTGTGCACATTGACCACTTAAATATTAAATTATGGGCAACACTATGAAATGAACGATTGTAAGGAGCACAAAATTAAGACTTTTTTTTGAAGTGATTAACTTCTGTCTGATTTAAATCTCCTCAAAACTTTAATTTGGGTCTCTCTAAACAAATAGTGCCTCCGAGAATTGATATTTCTCCTTATGAAATGAACTGACTTTACATAGTCATATAAAAATGGTGGAAAAATAATCTTTTTGTTTTTATAAAGCAACACATCAAATATCATTTTACTAACAAGGTCATAGAGCTTAAGAAAAACTGCAGCTTAAGGCTTTCTTTGACCGCTTGGTATCATCATAAATTCTGTCAGCTGAGAGAGAGACAGAAAAGAGAGAGAGAAACAAGAACAAGATAGTTTATTTTTAATAACAGCAGTTATGAGAAAGCATTTGCTGTAATATGACATCTCACTAAAAGTTAAAGTTATAAACGTATGCAATTATATATTTTGGTGGGGAGTGACCT